>NC_143488.1:20079824-20236407 GCF_027475165.1 Benincasa hispida
GTTGTTCTAACATCTCTTAGGACAACCATTAAAGGTGATTGGTTTTTTACAGTTGAAGTTCTAGACACATGATAGGTGAAAAAGAACTACGGATACATGTGGAAACACACACGTCAAATTATAATATATTTAAAATGTCTTGGACGACTCATGATGTAAATTAAACTAAGTTAATCTAAGAAAGCAATAAAAGTGATCGAATATGAAGATGATCAACAAAGAGATGTTTTTAGGGAATAGATTTCATCAAAGGTATTATTAATTGCAAGTGTCTTAACTCTTAAACTAATTAACATAATGCCTAGATCTAGAAGTTTTTTATCTAGATTGTCCCACTCAAATCAATATTTTCTTTCACTTAACTATTAATCACTAATTTCTTGAAACTAGATAATTAAATAAAATATAAAAACTTTTCATCAACAATCTCTATCTTTATCCAACTATGCTAGTGTTTTCAAATGATAGTTTAGCATGTGTGATCTAATCTAAAGCTTACTCTATCAAACAAGACTCAAGATCATAAAATCAAGCAAACAGTGATCAAACATTCAAAAACATTAAGAACGGTCATGCTAGCAGACATTAATGCAAATTAACATTGGAGAAGAAAAATGTTTAATAGTTAAGCCAAAGATTTATATACCCCTAAAAATATGAGAAATTAAGCCATGATAAGAATGCAAAAATGCATAAAAGAATCTAAAATGAAAAAGGGAAAGAAAGAATTATCTGACATTCCAATCCCATCTCCATGATGGAATTGACCCTCCATTGCTCTCCAATTGGCTTTGACACCAAGAAACTTCTATATTTTGCTCAGAACTCTCTCTCTTGGCCTGAAATGCTCCAAAATTTGATGTTGAAAATTGCTAAAGCCCCTCAATTAAATAGGCAAACATTTTCCAAAATTATGTAGGAATTGGATAAATAAAATACAAAATTTTTCACTGATTAACTTTATTACAGAAAGTAGATGAAATAAATTCTAAAATCTAATGCTTTAGATAGATAGAGAATGAAAAAATAAAGAAAATAGTGGTCATTCGCTTAAAATGGCCATCCGGATCAAAAGTTGGGACCAAAATACGAATTGTGGTTTTTAAAACAGCGATACAGTGCTGTGATGCGATGAGACGACGCCACATTGCTAAAATAGCATTGTCTACACGATTTTCACCTCCTTTTAAGTCAAACTTTGATATTTCTAAGGGGTATTTTCATCATTTTACTCTCAAATTAGCCCATTTCAGTCCAAATGTTCGATTTCCAAAAGTTAAACATAATAAAGCATTAACGAATACAAATTAACAATTAAACTAACAAAATTTTAATCCTAAGAACACATTTTTGGAGTGTGTTTCAACTACATTTTTTACCTTAAAGCTATAGGGTTAAGACCGGTTACGTTTAGAGATGGAGCCACTAGTAAGATTATTAGAAAAGGTAAACTAAAAATCTTTGGTCTTCCTTCTCTTGATGATGTTATGCTTGTTGAAGGAATTACTGCAAATCTCCTTAGCATAAATCAACTATGTGATCAAGGGCTGAATGTGAGTCTTACAAAGAACATATGTCTTGTCACAGACAATGCTAAGGCTCTCATCATGATATGTACGCACTAATAAGATATTGTTATTTATGATCTATTGGTGATTCTAATCATGTATATAGTTTATCAAAACAAGATGAAACTACTATATGGATAAGCATTTAGGTCATATTAGCATTAAATCTGTTCAAAAAGCTTTATAAAAAAATGCTATTGTTGGTCTTTTGTCCATTCGTGCCAACAAAGAAGTCATTTGTGGAGATTGTCAAGCTAGTAGCAAATCAAAGTCTCTCAGAAAATGGTTCTTCATACCACCACTGATGAGGTCTTGGAGCATATTCATATGGATTTCATGGGTCCTAGAACAAAGCAATCATCGTGCAAAATACAAAAATATCATCCTCCAAGTAACATTATAGAGAACCTTGATAAAAGAATGTCTACTAGAAAGAAGGAAATGGTATATCTTCAAATGATTGCCAATATTTGCTTTACCTCTCCAATTGAGCTTAAGAATGTTAACAAAGCTCTAAATGATAAGTGTTGGGTGAGTGTTATATAAGAAGAACTTGTTAGGGTTGATGCCCTAAATCTCATTGGTCTAGTAGTTTGTAAACATCTGTATGAACAAATATTTTGTGATGTAATAATATGAGATATTTTCTTCCCTACAGTCTTTAATATATGAGATATTTTGTTGCATTAACCACAAACTAAGAAACTATGATCCCTTGTTATCGTTGTAACTTAAACATGTATGTAATGACATACAAGTGGATCGTGCTTTAAGTGATAACCTAAATGGTTTATAATAGATGGATAAAGGAGGGAAACCTTATCCTGTTGACACTACGAGTGTGGCTTGCTTTGTAGATGTTACAAGTTTTGTAATGTACTACAAATGATCTTATCCTGACCATTCATATATTAGACATACGAGCGGGGATACTCTATACAAAAGAGTTTGTATAAAATCGGACCACAAAATGTTTAGTCTCGTTATATAACGCCGCTCATGACAGAGACTTTCATTTCACTAGGATGACCATAGGTAACATGACTTTAATCCTGAGTGAGTTGAGAACTTCTGTCTATGAGGGTGGTCCTTTGATCTGTATGGGTGCGAGTGGTTAGATCGCCGACGAAAACCCTACCACTTTTGGGATTCATTTGATTGGGGAGCTGGGAACTCAGCTACACAAGACAAAAATCACTCCTTCCCCGATTTAGGGATAAATAGATAAATTGCTCCCTTAAGGGCTGATTTCGGGTCTTGAACAATGTGACGCCACACCTTTTCTTGGCCCGAGAAGAATTTACTCATAGTAAGACTATGATTTATTGTTCATTAGAGGAATCAGTGGTACTTAATGAGTTAGATGAAATTATAGGGGCAAAACGGTAAATTGGCCCAGCTGTACTTACGAGCGATTTGTGAAGGGTCATCGTACTATTGATTGGTTATATTCAATGGACATAAAAATATATCTGTAGTGCGAAGAGTGAAACTGTCGATCTTTAATGGAATGCCGACAGTTAACGGATGATGGATATCGTGATTAAAGAGTTTAGTCAGTTATTCATGTACCGTTGGAGCTTCAAGCTACAGGTCCATAAGGTCCCCTTGATAGTTCAATGGATTCATGTTGAGAATTAGTTTTTGGGTTAGTTTGAAGTGTTCAAATTAACAAGAGGAAATTTAATTATTTATGATATAATTAAATTGCATCAATTATATGAGATATAATTGACTTAATTTATTAGATTCATTAATTGGAAGAATTATAACTAAATGCTATAAGGGAGAAAAAGAACTATGGTTTATATATTGCATGAGATGTGATATTAAAACTATAGGTTATGAATATATTGATTATATTTGTAATTAAATCAATTATAGGATAATTGGTTACAGTTTTTTTCTCCCATAACTAACTTAGTAGGAAGTTGTGATCAGTTATGGTAACTGATGGTTAAAACAAAAATCGTTTTCATTTTTACATAATGTGGTCATTTTCGATTTTGTGAATCGTGCAATCAAAAGCATAAGCTACATGATAGCTTGAGAGCATACACGATCGTGTAAGAGTTTTCTATATGATAGTCACTTATCTTCTGAACGATCGAGTACACTTTCTATACGATAGACTAAAACGATCTCCCACTTACTCGATCGTCTAAACGATCTAGAAAATTCCTCCTACCCTCTACCAAATCTTATAGAGCCCACAACTCATGGGTTCTCACACCGAGAATACCAGGGTAGCCTTCTGGTGGTGTCTTCTTTCTATTCAAGGGACGAGTGGAGATTTTTTATTGTTCGAGGAGATTGCTGAGGAGATTACTGTTCGAGTGTAGATTCGTTTGTGTTAAACGATTGTGCAGTAAGTTCGAGGGAACGAGAAAAATTGTTCTTCAAGGATAAGTTTTCTTGAACCTTAGTACTTTCTCTTTTGAAGCATGTTGTAATTTAGAGTTTTTGCATAACTATTACCGTTTGATTGTAAATGTGTATGTTTTGTCACAATGGGGTTTGGAACGATCTCACTTCCGCTTGTGGGTCTCTTTGTTAAGAGTTCCTTCAATGGCATCAGAGCCAGGTTGTTCTGATAGTTCAAATTCCTTTGATGCATCGAATTACATTTACGGTCTTGGTGAGTTTTATGTAGTCTGCAATACGTTTAATTGTTAGATGTAGTTTTGGATTTGAATCAATGGATGTTTTAGGATGGTTGCCTATGTTCTTTAAAGCTTTCTTTACATTTCAAGTTCATTTGTAAAGGCCCTATGTTTTTGGGCATAATGTAATGCCATCGAGTCTGTATTCAAAGTGTTTGAGTCTGTAAAAGTCGTTCGTGAAGAAGCTTCAGTGCATGAAGATGCCGTTCTATCGTGGAAGAGGACCAAGAGTTGGCCACATCGTGTAGCCTAAGCTAAACGATCATTTAAATTTGATATACGATCGTGTAGAAAAGTTCTACCCGATCTGTAGTATTTGCTAAACGATTGCATGACTGATGCTGAATGATTGGGTAAAGTGTTTACTCAATCATGTTGCGTTGACTACTCGATCTTGTAGACGATGAGGTAAACAATCATTGAGGTTTTAATTCTCGTCGCATGGTAAGCGCACACACTAAACGATTGAGTTAGCCAACATGCTTCATCGCATAGTCCCTGACTACTCGATCACTTGGTATACGATACTTGATGTTTGCTCCGCGATCGTTTAGACGATCATGCTTCACTGCATAGTTGTCATCTACTCGATCATTTAGGCATGCTTACACAATGTGCACTGCACGATCACGTGGCTTACATGCTTCCCGCATTGTCATAGGCACACAATCCATGTTATACGATCGTTTATTCTTATTCAGCATCACTAGACGATCACAAGGAGTTGCTATACGATCACTGAAACGATGCTTCACCAGGTGGTTCAAGACCTGGTTTGCATGTTTGAACCGGTTGGCTCGTTAATTTTGTAATAGTTAACTGTATTGTTTCTGGTTTTTTTGAGCTAATCATCCCGGTCCATTGATTCTTGAGGAATATACATATGATGCATGTTTATTTTTTATATGTCATAAAGTATGCCATATAGTTTTAAAACCCACCATAGGTTATGCATTTGTCATGTATCATCTCTATATTTTAAGAGATTATATAGTAGCTTGCATGACTAAATTACTTTAAAGCATGCTCATGCATCATATAATATAAGAAGTTATATTTATGCATGCATTAAGCATATTCATGCATCATCTTTATATTAAAAGTGTTATAGTATAAGGGTGTATGAAAGCATGTATGCTAGGTTCACTACTAGTTATATAAGAGTTATATATAGTAATGAATGAACATTGCATGAGGTATGACACACAGGTTAATTTATAAAAGTTATAAATACATAGTCTAGCTTAGCATTGTGAATGTTTTTAATTGTTTCTTTTATAAGAGTTATATTAGAAATTAGAACTAAAATCAATAAGAAAGACATGCATGCAAACTTAGGTTTAATCAGGTTTTAAAAGAGTTTTAAAATTTGATAGAGATAGACCTAAGATCATGGTTCTAATGAGATTATAAACATAATTTTAATCTTTTAATCGGTTTAATAGGATTAAATTGACTAATAAAAGATTAAATATGTAGCAAATCTATCTATAAGGGACCTTTTGTCTAAGGTGGTTTCTGTCTAGGCTGGGGTATTTAAGGTGACGAAAACGGAACACCCTTATCTGAGAATCTACCTGGAAAGGTGAATTAGATAGATTTGATGCATGCATGCAAATTCGATGATAGTCTGTTAAAGTGTTTAATGGGACTTGATTCGAACTTGTTTAATTATCAAAAGCAAGAGTTGTTTTTGAGTGAATTAAGATCAAACATAGATAAAAATCAGTAGTCGAATTGTCTAAGTTAATGAATCCCTAGGTAGAACATTTAATGGGAGATACTTGGGGTATATGATGCAAGGGTATGCTTAGATTGTAGGTGCTGACTTTGATGAGATATTCGCTCCGGTTGCTAGACTAAAAGCCATAAGATCGTTGTCGAGTATTTCATGTTTACTTAAAATTAAGTTATATCAGATAGATGTCAAAAATATCTTCTTGAGTGGGTACTTGAATGAATAAGTTTATGTTGAGTAACCAAAAGTTTTTGTTGACCAACTTACCTTCATCATGTGTACAAACTTTAGAAGGCTTTATATGGGTTAAAACTAGCCCCCGTGTTATGTATGATAGATGATAGCACCTAAAATATGTTACCTAGCTTTGCTTAATTCAAATCTTTCTTGTATTTTATGTGTTTATTTACTGAATTTACAAGTTTTGAGCATAATTGAGGTAAAATTGGCACTTAGAGCAAATTCTGGGTCAAAATGAGCGTAATTATAGACTTAGAGCATCAAGACAAAGGATTAAGAAAGTCCTAAGGGTTGGCGTCGTAGTGCTGTACAACGCTTGTCGTGACGTCTAAGGCAGTAGCGTGCAAGGGATAGAGCACCACAAAAAATATGTTTGTGCGCGTGAGCATTAGGGCACAACACTATGATTTGAGGGTAGAAGCAACACGACGCTTATGCAATTTTTACTTAAGTTGACCAATTTTTTGACTTCAACTTCTTTCCTAAATCTCCTTTTGCAAAAACAAAAAAAGAAAAAAAAAAAGAAAAAAGAAAAAAGAAAAAAAGAAAAAAAAGAAAAAAAAAAAAAGAAAACTCTCTCTACTAGACTTTATTCAATCGGGATTGTTCTTATAATATTTCTTCTTGTAATCCCAATTTCAAGGATGATTATCAGCTAAATCACGTAAGTTCTAGCTTGGGTCTTAAGAATTTCTTCTTTTCTATGAAATTTGTGAGACTTTATCTTCATCCCAAACTGATTTCTACTTGTATTTTTGGGTATTTTCTACTAAGATTGAATTATATGATCATGTTTTATTGAGATTATTTGACAAACTAGTCGATTTTGCATGGTTGTTCGTTATAGACTAAATAATGTTTTTTGTGTGCTGGGTGGCCCAACACTTAATCCATAATTGTTAAGTAAGTGAATTGCTTAGTAGCAATTATTGTGGTTAGCTTGTAAATTTTTGGGCATCCCATCAAGGAACATTGATTAACCAACTAAACAGAAAAACCATAATGAGCATTTAATTAGACATTTCCTATAATCCTAGTTGAGCTACTTAGGCGACATTATAGACCTATAGATTGAAGCTCCAATAGTACTTAAATAAATAATTAAACTTCTTTAATTAAATTACTCAACATCCATTAACTTTCGATCACTCCACTAAAGACCGACAATTGCACTCTTTGCACTACAGATATATTTTTGTGTCCATTGGATATAACCAGTCAACAGTGTAATAACCCTTCACAAATTGCTCATAAGTACGGCTGGGACAAAATTACTATTTTCTCCTATAGTTACATCTAACTTTTTAAGAACCACTTATGCCTCTAATGAATAATAAGTCATAGTCCAACTATGACCAAAACCTTCTTAGGCCAAAAGAAGGTGTGGCGCCACATCTTTCAAGCCCTAGAATAAGCCTTTAATTAAGGGTGTAATTTATCTACTTACCCAGAAGTTAAGGAAGGAATCAATTCCGTCTTGTGTAGCTGTGTTCCCAGCTCCCCAATTAGATGAATTTCCAAAATGGTAGGCTTATTGAGTCGACGGTCTGGTCACTTTCACACATACAAATCAAAGAACTGCCTTCATAAGCAAGAGTTCACAACTCAATCAGGATTTAGGTCATGTCACCTATAGTCATCCTGGTGAAATGTAATTCTTTATTATTAACAGCATTATATAATGAGATTAATCATTTTATGGTCCGATCTTATACAAACTTCTCTGTATAGAACATCCTTGCTCACATGTCTCTAGATGAATTATCAGGATCATATCATTTTTAGTACTTTACAACAATTGTAACATCTATAAAGTGGGTTGTGTTCGTAGTGTCACCAGGATAAGGTACCTAACCTTATCCATCTACTATAGGTCGTTGAGGTTATCACTTAAACATGATCCACCTGTATGTCTCTACATGTTTAAGCTACAAAAGATAACCTTGGATGTTAGTTTATTGGTTTTGTTGGTTAATGCTACTAAATGTCGAATAAAACATCTCATATTTTATTAAATAAATAAAATATTTGTATATTATAATTCCAAACTATAGAACCTACGAGATTTAGGGCATCAACCCAACAATCTCCCACTTGTCCTAAAGCTAGTGGGGTGTACAATATAAAAGTCACATTAATATAAATGTACACATGTAACAATAAACTAGGGGATAACGCGCCCAGTACAAAATCTCCCACTTACCTAGACTAGATGTGGCCTTTCCTGTAGACCTATACTCTGCAGATGACCCTCAAATACCTTAGTTGTGAGGGCCTTTGTAAATGGAATAGCAATGTTGTGCTTCGAAGCTATCTGCGTGACGATTATGTCCCTTCGATACAAAATACTTAAATGAAATGATACTTTCGCTCTATGTGTTTCCCGCGCTTATGACTCCTAGGCTTTTGGGAATTAGCCACAATACCATTATTATCACAATAAAGGGTGATGGGTTTTAACCTGTTTGGAACCACTTCCAGATCTATAAGGAATTTCCTAAGCCACACAACTTCCTTAATAGCTTCACAAGTCGCTACATACTCAGCTTCCATAGCAGAGTTAGCAATGCACTCCTGCTTGATGCTCCTCCAAACTGTTGCTCCTCTGTTAAGAGTAAACACTGATCTTGATGTGGATTTCCTAGAATCCTTATCAATCTAAATATTAGAGTCCATGTATTCTTTAAGGATCAGATCCTTAGAACCATACATGAACATGTAGTCTCTCGTTCTCCATAGATACTTGAGGATGTTCTTAACGATGGTCCAGTGATCAAATCCCAGATTAGACTGGTATCTACTGACTATCTCCATTACATAGTAGATGTCAGGTCTAATACATAACATCACATACATCTGGTTACCAACAACTGATGCACAAAGGATCCTTCTCATTTCTTTAACTTCTTAAGGTATCTTAGGGCATTGTTTCTTACAATATAAGTCCATGCCTGAAAGGAAGTAAACCTCTCATGGAATTTTGCAGAGAAAACTTGACAAGCATCTTTTCAATATATAATGCCTGAGATAGGGCAAGCGATTTATTCTTTTGATCCCTAAATATCTAAATGCCCATAACAAATTGCGCCTCTCCCAAATCTTTCATTTGGAATTGGGTCGCTAGCGAATTATTAATTTCATTTAGTAGACCTACATCATTCTCAATTAGTAGGAATCGTTTACATACAACACTAAAAAAGCTACTTAACTATTGATGATTCTCTTGTAAACACAAGGCTCATCAACATTATGATCAAAGCCATAAGATTTGATCGCAGTATCAAATCTTATATTCCAAGATCAAGAAGCTTGCTTCAATCAATAAATGGACCGATTAAGCTTGTAAGCCTTTTGTTCTTGACCTTGAGTTATGAATCCCTCAGGCTGCTCCAAATAAATGGTTTCCTCAAAATTACCATTTAGAAAGGCAGTCTTGACGTCCATTTACCAAATCTCATAGTCAAAATATGTGGTAATGGATAGGAAGATACATATAGACTTTAACATGGCAACAAGTGAGAAAGTCTCCTCATAGTGGACTACCCCAATTTGGGTATAACCCTTTGCCACAAGCCTAGCCTTGAAGGTTTGCACCTTTCTATCAGCACCCCGTTTTCTCTTGTAGATCCATTTGCAACCTATAGGTTTTACTCCATCAGGTTGATCTACAAGATCCCAAACTAAATTGAAGTACATAGGCTCCATTTCGAGATCTATAGCTTTGATCCACTCATCTTTGTCATCATCCTCCATTACTTTCTTGGAAGATAATTGATGCGTTGTTTTATGAGGTGGAATTATGGATGAAATGCGATGATGAAAATGCGTTGAGCACTCAAGTTTTCTCAGTGGAATCCAAGTGTAAACCCCACTGAATTTCTTGGTAAGTTCAGGGTCGAACTCAGGGACTTAGGAAAACAATATGCGGTGGTAATTTTCAGGAAAACTTTG
Source organism: Benincasa hispida (assembly GCF_027475165.1). Lineage (NCBI taxonomy): Eukaryota > Viridiplantae > Streptophyta > Magnoliopsida > Cucurbitales > Cucurbitaceae > Benincasa > Benincasa hispida. The sequence continues at coordinate 20,089,985 of NC_143488.1, forward strand.
CGGGACCAAATAAATCAATGGTTTTTGAGGTTGTTGATTGCAGTAATGAAAATAAACAAATGCAGCGGAGTTCGAAAAGAGAGTTGACAAACGGAAAATGCGATGAGTATACGGTGAACGGGTAGAGAAGGGTTTCGGCTAACACTCCCGAGGATGCGTTCATGCTATGCGATCATGCAACACACATACAATAGTAAACCATCTCTCGATGCGAATGCTATGGTTTCTAATGTTAGAACGCATGCGATATATGCGATAACTCTATAGGACCTACACATAAGCCTCTATTCTTATTTATGCGATGACGACATGACACACACACAAATAAGGCGACCACATAATATCATATCTATCTCTAGGGTGCATGTGATGCAGGTTGGCAAACAGAGCTTATCTCTAAGTCCCTATCTCTTGTTTATGCAGTTCTAATCTTGCTCTCTCGAGTCTAGATTCTAACCTAGCTCTCTCAAGTCTTAGGTTCTTTCTTTAGACTCTCTCTTGAGTAGCTTTAAAGGGATGTTTGGCACAATATAAAACAAGATAATCGCAAGCAATGAACATCCTAGGTCATATTAGCTTAGTTCTTCTCAACCCATTCGACAAGTTTAGCTACTCATGCGTGCTAAAAGAGTGAATAGATGTAGAATAAAAACTTTCATTGTATAAATATAAAGATGAAGTACAAAATAACAATGCAAGAATAGAATAAAGAGCATGGTAGCAATCTCTTGCTCCCCAGATTTTTACACTGTCTTTCTACTCGTGTTCAAAAGATAATCTCGCTCTCGCAAGAGTCGGCCCGCTCTCTGCTTCTACGCCTCCGGGTTCTCTCTCGAGTTTCCCTGAGCGATCTTCCGGTGTCTCTACTCTTCTCTTGCTCCGTCTTAAAATAAAAAGGAAAACTATGGACAAAGACGTGCTGAGCTAACTAAACCGAACCCCTTTTTTGAAGGATGCCTTTGGTATTTATAGAGCTTCGAGATGAAGGGCGGCTTCTCTTTTATGATTGCATAGATGGGATGGCTTTAATTCCCTGATTGATGCACCGAATATTTGTCACCAAAAAGCTGAATGTACTTGTTATCATTAGCGGCTGTCAACTTAATTCGGATTTCGTCATCAGCTTTCTATCTCATCGTGATTAATTATGCCTTTCACCTAGATGCACCCACCAAGTTGCACCGACTCTATGCAGCAATCCTTCTTGAGCAAATGTTTGCGAACACAATCTCTGCAAAGCCTTGCGGTAACGTTTGCTCGACCAATGATTTCCTGTGATCGCTCTTTTCGCTTACGTCAACGCATATTCTGCATAAAAATACAAAAATCAACTGTTTCTATGCGATGAACGCATGTGACCACAATGTTATAAACTTAATGCTTTTTGGACGCAATCTAACACATTTTATCAATGCAAGCCAACATTGTTTAAGAACTTAGCACTATGATAACATGCATTTCTGCCCGTTACACATCCCAAAATTTAAACAATGCTTGTCCTCAAGCATAAGCTAAATATTTCCTTTAGCAAGTCGACCGTAAATCTCTTTTACTAGATTTCTCAAGGATACTTCATTCAACTCCTATACATCAAATTTTCTTAAGTTTTATTCAAGTCTCCTCTTAAAATATTTCTAAGACCTAGAGATTGCAAGCTTAAACCTTCAAAAGGACTTTACTCAATTCGGGACTTCGCATGATTTATTTCAAAAAGAAAGCTTTTCCACCGGGGTGTCAAATGAATTTTATCCTTGCATTTCTTGACATTATTATTATTTTTATCTGACCTTGCGTTGATCCAAGTGCCTTGCTTCGTTTTGGTTTGCCCCCATGTGTGTCATGCGGACATCCAACTACGAGCAATGCGCTCTTTCTCAGACTAAACTCATACCTTTTTGGCAGCAGAGTTGCGGTCATTATATATATGCATTGATCCTGGCGACCTACTTTCGTTTTGCTTGCCCCCACGTGTGTCATGCGGACATCCAACTACGAGTAAGTGCCCTTCACAACTTAACTCTTATCAACATGGGTTTCCCTATTTCGTTGACAGTGGATTTGTTATTCTTTTCTTTTTTTTTTTTCAAAATAGCAAGGTCGAAAATAAATATCTCACCCCTAAATTTAAAATGCGGCAATGTCCCCATTGCCAAAAGATTGAAAGAAATCATGTGATGTTCTTAGAAAGCTTCCTAAAGAGAGTTTGAAAGAAAGTTAACAGACCCTTACTTCTAGAAATATTTCATGAGGTGACTATCTTAAAATTAAGTTGACTCAAGTATATACAAAAGGAATAGAAGTATGTTTTTCATCATTGAAATCATAATGGGCAAAGAGACAGCATGCGGTAACTTACTAAATTTATCAATGTCAAATGATTGTGGTAATCAAAGAAGATGCGGTGATAAAACTTTTAAAACTAAAATGTGATGCGATAGTGCAAATTTTGAAATAAAGTGAAGGAAGAATACAACCCCCAAATTTGTGTTGTCGCCTCCATTGTGTATTGATGCATCCTTCTTTGCGGAGATCTATCTTCTTTGGATTGCGGTGACGGAGTAAGATAAGTTGCTTCTTTGTGTAACACCTTTGCAATCCTGTGCCTCGATCATTGCAAGAAAAACAGTGAGAGGGTCAAATAATTTTAAATAAAACAACATTCTTTTACCGCATTTTTTTTAAGTAAGAAAAGTGTAGATAGATAATCAACAAATTAATTATGATAATAGATAATAACGAGTATGATGAAAGTTCATGAAGTAATGATGCAGGACAAGGATATTCAAAAGATTTACATCCCTGATGAGGTTGAGTTATATAGTAACTTAAGGACTACTTATTCCAAGCTAGTCTTTTCATGTCCATGATGGCTTTTCCCTCTTTTCTTTATCCACGGGGATCTTGACTGCCTTAATCCGGAGCTTTTACCTATGAATGTTCATTATGATCTCCCTCTTGTGCACACAATTTGAGCGCGATCGGTCGAAAGGAGTGGTCGTCCCAATATGATGGGCGCATCTTCGTCCACTTTATAATCCAAAATGAGGAAGTCTGCCAATAAAATAAATTTATCAATTGAGATTGCGACATTTTTCAGCTTTTCTTCAGGATGTATTCGGGATCTGTCCGCAAGCAGGAGAGTCTCTGTCGTGGGCATGTGTGTACCAATACTCAATCATTTGAAGATTGATAGTGGCATTATGTTTGTACTCGCCCCATAATCACATATTTCTTGGCCACTGTAGACCCCTCCAATGGAGCATGATATCGTGAAGATTCATGGGTCACACAGTTTTGGTGGGATAATATCATTTTGTGTTATTGCCACTGTTGTGATCTTGTCTTCATCATTTTGTTTTTCTTTCAATCTTTGGGGAGTTACTAGTGGTTGGACTTCTTCTGTCTCAAGGTCTAGAGGCTTGAGGGTGGACGCAACTTCAGGGTTCATTTTCTCGGGCTTTTCCGAACTATAGGTCAACGGGTCCTCGATTGTCACCACATTCAAATTGGTCACGATAGGTTCCTCCCTTTCTTTCGCAGTCATTTTGTCGCTTATCACAGAGACTACTAAGCATTGTTCCTTCCCGGTACCCTCGGCATTGCGAGGAAGCTCAGTTGAGCTCAGCAGTGCTCCTTGCGGCCTATTTTTCAGCTTGCCCACAATTTGTCTCAGCTGAATTTCGAGATTTCGAATGGATGTTGCTTGATTTTGAAGCACTGATTCGTTTTTCTTGATGTATTGCTTCAACAAGCTCTCTGAGGATGAAGATTGCGGTGTTTGCGAGCTAGTGGCATGATTGCTCATTTGACCGTCATTTCGTGGGAAAAATTTGGGTGGCCTCCTTTTTGTGCCACATGTTGAAAGCTTTGTTGCTGATTTTTCCACGTGAAATTTGGGTGGTTTCTCCACCTGGGGTTGTATGTATCAGAGTAGGGATTAGTTTTTATAAAGCATATCGACTGCAGATTTTCTGGGCATTCTCCCATCGAATGGGCATCTCCGCAAATGACACAACTTACAATCGTTTGAGCAATTGCATTGACCTGCCCTTTCTTCGCTCCCGTGCTATTAATTGTGATGCCTTGTATCAAACTCATCATCGCAGTCATTTGATTTTGAAGGTATGCGATGGCCCCGTTGTTTGCGTCATTATCTTTTATTCTTAATCTCTATTCACATTCCCGCCAATCCTCGTGATTTTTGGAAATGTGATCAAGTATACTCTTTGCCTCCTCATATGTTTTGTCAAGTAGACCACCATCTGCTGCCGCATTGGTAGTGGTTTGCGAAGCGAGATTCAGCCCTTGGTAAAAAATCTTCATCTGCAGGCAGTCTAGTAAGCCATTATGTGGACAGTCTTCTACTAGCCACTTAAACCTCGCCCAAGCATCGCTGAGCGATTTGTCATCTTCTTGTTCAAAATTTGTTATTAATTTCCTTTTTCTAGCATTCTCGGTTGGTGGGAAATACTTCTTCATAAACTTTTGCACCACTTGTTTCCACGAAGTTATCTCTCCCAGTTCGAGAGAATATGCTCATTTTCTTGCCTGATCACACAAAGAAAATGGAAACAAAGTTAGTCGAACTTCTTCGGTAGAGATATATGGGAACAAAAAAGTGTTGCAAATTTCTATGAAGCTCCGTAGGTGGGCGTGCGGGTCTTCGCCACGCCTTCTTCCAAATTGCCCAGCAGCCTGGATTATCTGCAACGTTACCGGCTTCATTTCAAGCCACGATCCATCTAATGCTGGCCTCATGATTCCTGGAGAGAAATCATAGAGGTTGGGCGACATATAGTCTCGAATGGGTCTATTGCAGTTATTCACCAGAAGGATGGGGTTGGCCATTATATTGTTCGCATTTGTGGCCCTTTCTTCCGGTTGTTCTGCCATTCCTGGAGTTCTGTATTGTTGTTGGCAGTTGTCTCTCAATCTATGTTTGAACGTCCTCTCAATCTCTGGGTCGTAATTTGTCAGAGATTAAGAGTCTGCAAAGAAATCAGAAAAATTATCGTTAGCACATTATTTTGCCGAAGTCCCCGACAACGATGCCAAAAACATGATGCATTGTTTTATGAGGAGGAATTATGGATGAAATGCGATGATGAAAATGTGTTGAGCACTCAAGTTTTCTCAGTGGAATCCAAGTGTAAACCCCACTGAATTTCCTGGTAAGTCCAGGGTCAAACTCAGGGACTTAGGAAAACAATATGCGATGGTAATTTTCAAGAAAACTTTGTGAGACCAAATAAATCAATAGTTGTTGGGGTTGTTGATTGCAGTAATGAAAATAAACAAATGCGGCGGAGTTCGAAAAAAGAGTTGACAAATGGAAAATGCGATGAGTATGCGGTGAACGGGTTGAGAAGAGTTTCGGCTAACACTCCCGAGGATGCGTTCATGCTATGTGATCATGCAACACACATACAATAGTAAACCATCTCTCGATGCGAATGCTATGGTTTCTAATGTTTGAATGCATGCGATATATGCAATAAGTCTATAGGACCTACACATAAGCCTCTATTCTTATTTATGCGATGACGACATGACACACACACAAATAAGGCAACCACATAATATCATACCTATCTCTAGGGTGCATGTGATGCAGGTTGGCAAATAGAGCTTATCTCTAAGTCCCTATCTCTTGTTTATGCAGTTCTAATCTTGCTCTCTCAAGTCTAGATTCTAACCTAGCTCTCTCAAGTCTTAGGTTCTTTCTTTAGACTCTCTCTCGAGTAGATTTAAAGGGATGTTTGGCACAATATAAAACAAGATAATCGCAAGCAATGAACATCCTAGGTTATATTAGCTTAGTTCTTCTCAACCCATTCGACAAGTTTAGCTACTCATGCGTGCTAAAAGAGTGAATAGATGTAGAATAAAAACTTTCATTGTATAAATATAAAGATGAAGTACAAAATAACAATGCAAGAATAGAATAAAGAGCATGGTAGCAATCTCTTGCTCCCCAGATTTTTACACTGTCTTTCTACTCGTGTTCAAAAGATAATCTCGCTCTCGCAAGAGTCGGCCCGCTCTCTACTTCTACGCCTCCGGGTTCTCTCTCGAGTTTCCCCGAGCAATCTTCCGGTGTCTCTACTCTTCTCTTGCTCCGCCTTAAAATAAAAAGGAAAACTATGGACAAAGACGTGCTGAGCTAACTAAACCGAACCCCTTTTCTTAAGGATGCCTTTGGTATTTATAGAGCTTCGAGGTGAAGGGCGGCTTCTCTTTTATGATTGCATAGATGGGATGGCTTTAATTCCCTGATTGATGCACCGAATATTTATCACCGAAAAGTTGAATGTACTTGTTATCCTTAGCAACCGTCATCAGCTTTCTGTCTCATTGTGATTAATTATGCCTTTCACCCAGATGCGCCCATCAAGTTGTATCGACTCTATACGACAATCCTTCTTGAGCAAATGTTTGTGAACACAATCACTGCAAAGCCTTGCGATAATGCTGCACTTGACCAATGATTTCTTGTGATTGCTCTTTTCGCTTTTCGTCAATACATATTCTGCATAAATATACAAAAATCAATTGTTTTTATGCGATGAACGCATGCGACTACAATGTTATAAACTTAATGCTTTTTGGACGCAATCTAACACATTTTATCAATGCAAGCCAGCATTGTTAGTACTATGATAACTAGCATTTCTGCCCGTTATCAATAATGGATCCTCAACATCTTCATCAGCTGCAATAGCTAGGGTTTTTGTTAAACCTATATAACAAAGAGGTGGGTTCACAATCCTTCAACTTCGTCGAGACTTCCTTAACACTTGAGGTGGATTTGACCTACTAGATTATCCAATTTCAACCACCCTTGTTGAGGTATTGGTTTCCTCAATAACTCTTATTGAAGGTTCAGTAGTTTCGTTGGAAAGTTCACTTAACACAATTTTACTGCGGGGATTATGTTCTCTTACGTGATCCTCTTCTAAAAAGGTAGCATTTGTTGACACAAAAACCTTATAATCCTTAGAATCATAGAAGTAACCACCTATCGTTCTTTTAGGGTAACCTACAAATAGGCACAATTTTGAACGAGGTTCCAATTTCTTAGCATTTGCCTTAAGCACATGTGTTGGATAACCATAGATCCTGAAATGGCGTAAACTTCCTTTACGATCATTCCATAATTTCAAAGGTGTTCCTATAAACTTTTGGACAGAATGCAGTTCAAAATATAAGCTATAGTCTGTATTGCATAATCCCAAAATGGGTCCGGTAAGGAAGTATAACTCATCATACATAGAACCATGTCCAACAGGGTTCGATTTATTTTTTCTAATACACCATTTTGCCAAAGTGTACTAGATGCCGAGAGTTAGGATACAATTTCATGTTCTATCAAATAGTCTTGGAATTTTAGATCCAAATACTCTCCACCTCGATCAGATCTTTTAATGGTTATATTTAATATGTTTTCAATTTTGGCCTTATACTCCTTGAACTTTTCAAGGGCTTCAGACTTATGTTGCATTAAACAAACATACCTACCTAGAATAATCATCAGTAAAAGTGATGAAATATTCAAACATTCCTCTTGCCTTATCATTCATTGGACCATAGAGGGTTTTTTAGTCATTTTTCCTTCAAGGCATGACTTATACACAGATAAAGAATTTTCTTCTAACTCATTTAGAAGTCCATTCTTGACCAATCTCTCAATCCTATTGAGATTTATGTGTCTTAATCTTATGTGCCAAAATTGGGCATTTTCCTTAGGAGAAATTTTATGAGTTATCACGGTTTCAAACATTTCATTATTCAGGGCTGCTTTAGTTGCTAACAGTCTTAGCACATAAAGATTATCTTCCAGCTTAGTAGAATAAAGTTCTATACCATTCTTAGAAAAATGCTTTATTCATAGAAAAATATACCGAATATTCTTGTTCAATAGAAAAATATACAGAATATTCTTGTTCAATCAAACACTTTACAGAAATTAAGTCCTCTTTAAACCAGGAACAACAAATACATTTTCTAATAAAACATATCTATTTTGTAAAGTAAGCTAGAGTCCTCCCACTGCCATAGCTGAGACGACGTACCCAGTTCCAATACGCATCATCATCTCCTCAGCCTCCAGTTGCCACCAGAAACTAATTTCCTTAGATGAAGAACAAACATGGTTAGTGGTATTTGAATCTATTATCCAGGCTAAATCATCATTTTTCACCAAACAAGTCTCTAAAACAAGTAAATCATATTTATCTTGCTTGGTCTTGTTCTTTACTGCCAAGTATTTGTGAAATTGATTAGGATCCCAATCAATAAGCTTTCTTCTAACTAATCTAGATGAAATCCAATTTCAAACAATCGATTAGATGATGAAAATTGGTTGTTTGACTTAGCATACCCTTAATCATAATGCTCGTTAATTGCATGTTTATGAGAGGATTCTCACCTATGCTTATGATTAACATGATTTTAAAGACTTCCATTTAGATTCTAAATGAGATTAGCTAAGTATTAATTAGGGAATTGCATGTTTTCAATTTAACTGATAATCAATGATAGAGTAACAAAGAGTAGAAAAGACCTTTCCAAACTCAAGCTAGGATGTTTGTTAAATTGATATTCACACTTCGTGCACTCATTTCCCATTAGCATTCACAATTCCACTCCGTGCTATTTTATTTCACGCTTTTACATTTAAATTGAAATCATCAATCGCAAACCTCCTTGTTACCATACTATAAGCTTTTCAATTGAGAAATCGTATGGCTCTCTGTGGTTCAACTCGTACTGCACTATTCTATTAAGTTTGTGTAGGTACAAAATTGTATTTGATTTGGATCGTAGGGATTCGACACCCCTTTTCGGTCCGGTCAGTAATAAATATGAATATGATGTTGTTGCTTCTGTTTCTTCATCTCTCATGACATATGTGTTGTTTTCTAGTTTGCACAGTGCCTGTATTGTTCTTTAGAAGTTTGTTGTTGGCTATGTTGTCCTGCCCTAAAACAATAAATGTTAAAAAGGAAAGCTTGTTAGAGAATTGATATTGATAGTATAGTTTGTTAGAGAATTGGTATTGATAGTAATTTTTTAAGGTTGTCATGGGAGATGTCTTTTGGAATGTTGTTCAATTTGTCTTCCAAGATGTCATTGTAATTGTGGTTCCAAGCGTAATATTTTTTTTATGGCTGTAATTAACATCGTGTGTAACAAGTATCATTGTGTATTAGATAACATTTATTTAAAAGATAAACTATATCTAAATTATCAAGATAACAAATAATAGAGATAAAAGGAAAACACAAGAACTTATGTGGTTTGGACTATGTCTACATCTACAGGTGAAGATGACGAGTATTTCCACCAATATTCAAAAGATAGGATTACAAAAAAACGCATTCTCAAACACTCACCAAATATTCCATACACCCACATATTTTTGTTAGACGTATTTAAATAATAATATGCTTAATTAAAGTATGAGCCACGTATGTGGATTAATAATTTATCACATTGGGTTATTTTAAATGGGAACCCTAATTGAACTAGTATATAAAGAGAGTTTAAGGCTATGGATACCAAAACAATAAGCACTCAGTTTTTCTTGAATCTCATCTAGAGAGATCCCACTAAGGGCATTCGGAGTTTTGGTTGAGGAAGACCATAGTCATCCATCATCATCTTGAAGCTATCATCAATTTTGCAATGGAATCCGATATGTTATTCTTGAACATTTGGAATGAATGATCCTTGGATTTATCTATTCAATATAGATATAAAGTATTTATGCTAACAAATGGTATCCGAACATGAATTTCATATAGATTGTCGGTTTAAATTCGTTTACCATTGGTATGATTCAATTTCATTTTCGGTAAGGATGGTTAAAGAATTAAATAAAATGAAATAAGAAAAAAAAGGGCTGAAACACTCACTTCACGTCCACAATACGCAAGAAAGCAATCGGAGTTCGAAAAAAATGCACAACCAATAAGGTGTTTTGGCAGTCGGTTTTGGTTGAAAGCCTTGCCAGCTGTGGTGTGCGATCAAGGTTAAATGTCTTGCCGACGTGAATAATTTGGTATCTGGCCGTTTAAAGTACAATATGCTTTCCTTGTTGGTTGAAGTTGGGTTTTCTTCTTCTTCTTCTTATTTTTTCTTTTTTCTAAGATTAAAGTTGATTCAAAATCTTGTATTTATCAAGATTAAATCAAATCCGAATTTTAATTCCTTTTAATCAGAAATTGGTTCAAATTTATGAATTTAAATTTAGTTTTTAAATTAATTATTTTATGAATATTTAAATTTATATTTTGATTGATAATTTGGGAATTAGTGTAAATTAGATTAATCATATTGTGAATTTAAGTTAAGATTTGAATAATTATGTTGTGGTTTTTTCAAAGTTTGATTGATGATATTTGGTGATATTCACTTATTTATGTTGCTTTAATTATATTATGTGCATGCAATTATTAAGTGAATATTGGTAAAGAATATTTGGTGATCTTCCTCCTTTATTTTTGTACAATAATATTGTTATATTATTGGGTCTTATATTTTAGATTGGATTGGTCAAAATAATATGTTACCAAAGTAGCCTCTGTTATCTAGATTAATTTAATTCTAAAATATAAGATTTGTATATTCATGAATTTATGTGGATAATTATCGACTCAAAGGAAGATAATTATTTGGCCAAATTGTGGGTATGCATGTAATAATGAGTATGTGGCAATTATAAGGATTGCTCATGTGAAAAATAGTCAGTCCAAAGAAAGGCTATTTTTTTTACCGAGTTAATTGTTAGTACTTTGATTACTACGTTGAGAGTACCATTTACAGTTGGTGTTTTTGCCCAAAGGCTGGACATCAATGTTTTGCTAGGTATCTTGTTAAAGAAGCCCACCACATATATGAAATTATTTTGTTATATTTTAATTGCAGCATATGTTCTTTTTTGTTATTGTTTACTTGGTCTTACTTAAATATCTGGAAATCTGAGTTCAATCCCTAAGTTGAATGGATCGAACTTCAAGATTTGGAAGGAAAGCCTAGAGATACTTCTCGGGTGTATGAATTTGGACCTTGCATTAAGGACTGATGAACCTACTTCTACTGAGGAACAACCAAATACGACTAATATATAGAAATGGGAACGGTCAAATCGCATGTGTTTGATGATCATTAGGCACTCCATTCCAGAGTCTTTTTAGAGCTCTATCACGAAAAGTGAAATTGCCAATAAGTTCCTTGCTCATATTGAGAAATATTTTGCAAAAAAATGAAAAAGGAGAAACAAGTAGTCTTTTGACTACTTTAGCTTCTATGAGGTATAAGAGCAATGGAAACGTAAGGAAGTACATTATGAAAATGTTCAATCTTGCAGGTAAATTAAAGGCACTTGATGTCGAGATAAATGAAAATTTACTTGTGCATCTGGTACTTATCTCTCTTCCTGCACAGTTCACTCAGTTTAAGATAAGCTATAATACTCAGAAGGATATAATACTCAGAAGGATACATGGAGTATTAATGAGCTTATTTCACAATGTGTGCAAGAAAAAGATAGGATTAAGAGAGAAAGGACAGAAAGTGCTCATTTGACAATAGGCTTTCATGATAAAAGAAAATGAAATTTGTGGATGCTGTAGAAGGGACATCTCAACAGAATAAAAATAAGAAACAAGCTACTGAAAATCCTTATTTTTTCTGCAAAATGAAAGGTCACTTCAAAAAATATTGTCCCGAGTCGCCAAGTGGCGTGTAAAGAAGGGTAAACTTCTTACTTTGGTTTGTTATGAAGTTAAGTTAGCTTCTGTACCTACAGATACTTGGTGGGTAGATTCTGGTACTACTACTCACATAAGTATATCAACGCAAGGTTGCCTGTGGAGCCGACCGCCAAGTGATGCTAAAAAATTCATCTATGTGAGCTATGGCAAAGCAGTTCCAGTTGAAGCTATTGGGAATTTTAGATTACTTTTAAAAATTGGTTGTTATTTGGATATGAATGAGACTTCTGTTGTACCGTCATCTAGACGGAATTTAGTTTCTACTTCCAGTTTGGACAAATTTGGTTTTTCTTGTTCTTTTGGAAATAATAAAGTTAGTCTTTTTCAAGATTCTAAGCTTATTGGTACCAGTTCTTTGATTGATAGTCTATATATGCTTGATTCTTTTACATTATTTAACAAGATCCTGCTATCTAATTCATGTGGTACAAAGTGTAAATTAAATGAGAATTCCACTATGTTATGACATAAGTGTTTAGGTCACATCTCTAAACAGAGAATTCGGAGAGTCAGATGGAGTTCTTGATTCCCTTGATTTAAGTAACTTCAACGTTTGTGTGTAATGTATTAAGGAAAAACAAACAAACATAAGAAAATTAGATGTCAATAGATGCTTAGACGTCTTAGAACTAATACATAAAGACATTTGTGGGCCATTCCCTACGACCTATTGGAATGGACAACAATATTTTATTATGTTCATAGACAACTATTCAAGATATAGGTACCTATATTTAATTCATGAGAAGTCTCAATCTTTAGACGTTTTTAAGTCTTTCAAAGTTGAAGTTGAACTTCAACTTTGAAAGAAAATTAGGGCTGTCAAATCTGATCCTGGTGGTGAATATTACGGTAGATATGATGGATCGGGTGAACAACGTCCAGGGTCCTTTGCCAAATACCTAGAGGAATGTGGAAGCGTCCCGCAGTACACTATGCCGGGGAAACCCAACATGAATGATGTAGCAGAAAGGCAAAATAGAACACTTAAGGATATGGTAAGAAGTATGATTAGTCATTCTTCTATACTAGAATCCTTCTGGGTGAGGTACTAAAAACTGCAGCATATATCCTTAGTAGGGTACCTAGTAAAGTAGTAGCTAAAACCCCTCATGAGCCGTCGATAGGAAAGAAGCCTAGTATTAAGTATCTTCACATCTGGGGTTGTCCATCTGATGTAGGTCTTATAGGCCTAATGAAAGAAAATTAGACTCAATAACTATTAGCTGTTATTTTGTTGGGTATTCTGAGCACTCTCGAGGTTTCAAATTTTATGATCCCATTTCTAGATCATTGTTTGAGACAGAAAATGCTAGATTCCTTAAGGATGTTGAGTTTGGGAGGGGGAAAGATAACAAAAGGAAAGTTGTCTTTGAAGATGAATTAGTTTCTTTTCCTCATGTGGTTATAAATGAGTCAGGCTCCAATTCCTGACTTCATTATTGAACCAATTATTGAACAAGACAACATCGAAGTCCCCGTTGTTGAACCTGATGTTCAAACTCAATAACCTCAAGAAGTGCCACTAAAAAGATCTACTAGAGAGAGAAGAAGTGCAATTTCAGATGATTATATTGTGTTTCTTCAAGAACATCAGGATGATGTGGCCGTAATGGAAGATGATCCAATAAATTTCCAACAAGCTTTACAAAGTTCTAACTCTCAAAAGTGGATAAATGCTATGGAAGAGGAAATAAAATCCATAAAAGACAATGACGTTGGGAACTTGTCGAACTACCATCAAGAGTGAAGCCCATAGATTATAAATGGATATTTAAAACCAAAAGGGATTCACATGGCAATATCGAAAGATATAAGGCTCGTCTTGTTGCAAAGGGTTTTACTCAAAAGGAAGACATTGATTACAAAGAGGTTTTCTCTCCGGTTTCATCGAAAGACTCTTTTAGGGTAATTATAGCACTGGTAGCTCACTTTGATTTAGAGTTGCATCAAGGATATAAAAACTGCATTTCTCAATGGGAACATTGATGAGACGATTTATATGGTGCAACCAGAAAACCTTGTGTCTGGTAATTCAAAGCCTATGGTGTGCAAATTGAAGAAATTCATCTAGGGTCTCAAGCAAGCCTTTTGTCAATGGTATCACAAATTCCATGAAGTGATAACCTCCTTTGGTTTTGAGATGAATATAGTGGAAGATTGTGTATATCACATGTTCAATGGGAGTAAATCAATCTTTCTGGTGTTATATGTCGATGACATACTCATAGCTAGTAATGATGTAGGTTTATTGCATGACACTAAGAGATTTCTCAAAAAGAATTTTAAGATGAAGGATATTGGTGATGCTTCTTTTGTATTAGGAATTGAAATACTACGTGATCGTTCACGGTATTTTGAGATTGTTACAAAAGAATTGAAAAGATTTTGAGTAAATTTGGTATGAAAGATTGCGCATCAGGAGATACTCTGATCGCTAAAGGTGATAAATTTAATTTAGGTCGGAAGGTTCTCTATGCATCGGCCATTGGAAGTCTAATGTATGCTCCAGTATGTACATGACCAGATATTATCTTCACAGTTGGAGTGTTAGGCAGATATTTGAGCAACTTGAGGATGGATCATTGGAAAGTAGCCAAACAGATTTTGAGGTATTTATAGAGAACAAAAGATTATATGCTCACTTATCGGAGATAAGAAGTTTTGAAAATCATTGGGTATTATGATTCTGATTATGCAGGATGCCAAGACACTTTTCAATCCATTTCAGGCTATATCTACATGTTGGCTAGAAGAGCTATATCCTGGAAAAGTGTTAACAAACACTTATGGCTTCTCATACAGTGGTTGCAAAGTTTATAGCATATTATGAGGCATCCAATCATGGAATATGGTTGCGAAATTTTGTCACTAGGCTGCGGATAGTGGTTGGCATAGAAAGACCACTAAAATAATTTTGTGACAATAAGTCGATAGTAATGTATTCTAACAACAACAAAAGCAATACAAAGTCAAAGCATGCAAACATAAAGTTTCTAGTTGTTAAAGAAAGAGTTCATAATGATCAAATTTCGATCGAACATATAGGAACAAACTCTATGGTGGTAGATCCATTGACAAAAAAGTTTACCATCTAAAGTTTTTCATGAGCATGTTGCTCACATAGTTGTCAGTCACTATTGTGATTCTATGGTTTAGTGGGAGTTTGTTATTAAGGATGTTCTTTGACCTTAATTTGTTTATTTTCTATATAAAATAAAGTTAATGGTTTATGTTTTATTATCTGAACTTGTTTATCATGCATGCGGTTTTGCAAATGCAGTTTAGCATAAAGTCTTAAGAATGATCTCACTAAGGAATTTGGACCAGTTGGAAATATGCATGATCTAGATTATTTTGCATGTAGTTTCCACGCAATCCATCCATACTTGATCTATGTCATTGAATGTATTGGAATTGGTGATCAAGAAAGGTTTAGTTACAAGGGTAGTGACAAAAGTTGCCTTGATTCCGTGCTAATACAGGAGATGGACCAGATTGAACTAAAGGAGAATTCTATTATTGAAATAATATGTTTATGTGCACTCAAGATTTATGTGATTTGATTATATCAGGTACACAGACATAGCCCAGGGAGTTTGTTAGACCTATTTAAATAATAATATGTCTAAGTATGGATTGTGGATTAATAATTTCTCACATTGGATTATTTTATTAGATTGGGTCTATTATTTGATCTAATTAATTAAGACCCTAGATTCTTAATTGAGTATAGACTTAATGGGTAGAATCTCATTCCTAGTTAATTAGGATTTAATGGGAACCCTAATTGAACTAGTATATAAAGAGATCTTAGGCCTATGGTCCTAAGATACCAAAACAATAAGCACTCAGTTTTTCTTGAATCCCATCTAGAGAGATCCCGCTAAGGACATTCGGAGTTTTGGTAGAGGAAGACCATAGTCATCATCATCATCTTGAAGCTATCATCAATTTTGCAATGGAATCTAGTATGTTATTCTTCTTGATAATTTGGCATAAATAATCCTAGGGTTTATCTATTCAATATATATATAAAGTATTTATGATAACAATTTTAACTCCTTCCCAATTTAGTTTTAGATTAAATTAAAAATAAATTAATATTTAAAATAAAAGAGAAGTTAAATTGTACTCACTAAATTCTCACCTCAATATTTGGAGAAGAGGAGCAAACCTTCAACCTTCTTAGGCTTATTGAAGATCATAAACCCATCTTACTGATGTGATATGAAATTAACGTTACAACAAAATGGATATATGCTCATTTTGTTTTTGTCTTGTTTTCTTTTTCTCGACAATAAATGAATGTGCTCGTTAAAAACACTAAATTGACCGTAAAATTAACAACCTAAGAAATATGAAACTGAAATTAAGAATTTATACGATGAGGTTTCTTTTACTACATCCATAAATAATTTATCAAATTAAATTTTGGGTTAGTTGCATAAATAGAATTCAAGCTCAAAATAATAGAATATATAGTACAAGGATAAAATAATTGCATATATAGATAAAAAAAAAATGGTAAATGACTAAAAAACTTATGCCTAGCCACCATTTTGCTCGCTTCTTCCCGGTTTTAAAAGCTATCACTGATAGCTTCTATCAATTGCTATCGATGATAGATGCTATCAGCGATAACTTTTAATTTGAGAAAAATTAATACAATCTAGAAATATTAGCTTTTAATTTGCTATCAATTATCAATAGCTATCATTGATTCATTTTCGTCAATTGGAATCAACATTGAAATATTAATACTTAAGGCTATCAGTGGCTACCAATGATAGATTTATAAATAGTGATCAACTTTGAAAGAAAACCAACAACTTTGATTACCACAGTAGCTATCACTAATAATCATTTATCATGGCTATCACTAATAATCATTTATCATGGCTATCACTGATGACAGCTATCAGTCGCTATCACCGATAGACTTTCATCAATTAGAACCAACCTTGAAATATTAACACTTAAGGCTATCAATGATAGATTCTTATAACTAGTTATCACCTTTGAAAGAAACTCGATATATAGATATCACATAAGTTCTATCACCATTATCACTAACATCACTCATATCGTGGTTATCAATGATAGCTTCTTTCACTGATAACATCACTGATAAGATGCTATCAATGATCTTATTGATACCATGCTATCAGTGATAATTCTCTATCACCGATAACGTGCTATCAGGTAATTTCTATCATCGATGACATACTATTAGTATTAACTTCTATTACTGGTAACATGCTATCAGTAGTAGCTTTTATCAATCATAGCCACTAAACACCTTTTTGCCTCTTTCTTGTCCTTCTTAGATATTTATAAGTCCCTTTTCTTTTCGATGATATCTTTTATCACAGATGAACATGCTACTAGTGATAACTTATAGGCATTCCACTTACATTTTAGTTCGAGATTCAACTTTATTAATTAAATTCACTTAGCTGGATATCAATGGTAGATTTCTATAAGTGACTATTAATTATAAAGATATAATCAAAGATTAAGCTATCAATGATAGAAAGTATTAGTGGCTATCACTGATAGACTTTTATTTTCTATTATATTTATTATTTGTTATAATAATTAAACTTGATGATTGACTTGTTGGTGTTAAGTCACTTATGAATTGAGTACTTTCAAATATTGGATACGAAACTAAGCCTTGTAATTCTTGTGAAAAAAAATGGGAAGAAGAAAAAGAAAAAAATGAAGCAAAACCAGAGAAATGAAAGAAAAACTAAAAAAAATAAAGAAGAAGCAAAAAATCAGAGAAAGAAAAAAAAATAAAATAATAAAAAAGAAAAGGAAAATAAAGCAAAAATTGGAGAAAGAAAAGAAAATAATAATAATAAAAAAGGAATAAACAAGAACGGAAGAAAAAAAAATAAAAATAAAAAAAGTAACAAGCAAAAATGAAAGAAAGAAAAGAAAATTAAAAAAAAAAGGAAAAAAAAGAAGGAAATGAAAGAAAAGAAAAGAAAAGAAAAAGGGAAATGAAGGAAATGAAAGAAAATAAAAAACAAAGGAAAGAAGCAAAAATCAGATAAAGGAAAGAATAAAATAAAAAAAAGAAAGAAAAGAAAGGGAAGAAGCAAAAAATGAGAAAGAAAAGAAAATGAAAAGATGATAAAATGGAGGGAAGAAGCAAAAATCGAAGAAAAGAAAGAAAATAAAAAGACTAAAACAAGATAAAACAAGGGAGGGCGAAATTGAAAATTAAAAAAAAATAATCAAAGATTGACTAGTCAACTCATCCATATTTGCAAATATTTGAAAGATGTAATATATTTTTAAATTTTTTCTCTTATTCTACTATGTATTAGAAATATCCTTAAATTTTAGGTAGAGTAATGCAATTTTTAAAACCATGGAAACTAAATCATGGTTAAGAATTATGAAAAATATCAATTTACATCCTTAAATTTTGAGATTGTATCAATTTAGATTTTGAACTAATTATTGTATTAATTTAAATCATCAACTTTCGTGAATGTATTTGTAAGATCCTGAATTTTAGAAAAATTTAAGTTAGTTATCTAAATTTATTGAGTTTTAATTTCCCTTTCATTTTTAGAAATTGAAATTAAATTGAAATAATTGAAAAGCTTTTATAGGTTAAATTGAATTTAATTGATTGGATATTCGAACTAATTATCTTGAAAATATTGAATTTGGCTTGATTTTGGATTTTGGAGTCAACTTGAAACAATTTAGGAGATAATTAATTTTATATGGCTTTGAATTGATTTAAATATTTAAAAGGATTTAATTTATATCAAATTGATGGATTTTATGTAATTTAATTTTGGTTTTTGAAGCCTAAATTAAGGTAATTTGATAAGTTAATTGATTTATTAATTTAGTAGAATCTTTGGAGATTTTGGAGATATTATGATAAAACATTTTATTTATATTTTTCAAATTTGAAAAAAAAAATGAAAGAATTGAGATTTTTCGAAGTTAAAGGAGAGTGAAAAGAGGCCGAAAATCGGGGAGAAAGCAATTCGGTTTTTCAATGATAGCTTCCACAAAATTGTCTATTGACAGAGTTTGAACTGTTAGATCGTGCTCAAATTTAGTCAATCTGTTCGGGACATATAGATTTTTATTTTGAACGGTTGGATCGTTGTTTGAAGCTCTTGTTTGTTCGTAATCGCTGCTGAATAAAATCTGTTAAACTGGAAATTTCCCTTCTCTCCCACTCTTGCAAACCCTCCTCATGCAAGACCCTCACTACCAACCGCTAGCCTAAATAATTTATGTTGTCCGACAGTAACACCCGTTATCTATCTATGGTTGCCATCGCCGCTGATGCCATTGTCACTGGAATTGATATCTTGGGTAAGTTATTTGGTGTTTTATGGGTTTTCTTGGAAGATCTTGAATACCCATCAAATTTTGGTTTAAGTTTTGGCTCACCCATATTGTTTTGATATTGAAATTGATATGTAAATTGGTTGATTGATAATTTTGGCCTTATTTTGGAAATCTTAATTTTTGGTTTATCACTTAGGGTTTGGCTCGTGATCTTTTGGGCAAATAAAAGTTAAGGTTGTTTGAGCTCGTATTGACTAAAACTTAAGGTAAGTGTCCTTCTACTGGTTTGCCTTCGAACCAGTCGTCCCTACCACTTGGACTGCTTATTTAAGATTACTTGAATTGTTTACTTAAGAATACATGGACTAGTTACTTAAAATTACATGGATTATCTCTTGAGACTGCTAAGACGAATTTAACCATTTATTCTAAACTATTGGGACTGATAATTTATGACTGATTGAAGTACATGACTTAATTGATTGGATTGGACTGTTTTGTTTACGACGATTGTATCATTGACTGGAGAAATATATGAAATTTTATCCTTAAGTTAAATGACTGTAAAATGTAACATAGGAGTTATATGAAAACTAATGCATGTTAAGTTATAGGGTTTCTATTAGTTTTTTTTTTATCTGGGCAGGTGCATACACTATGACTGATTCATGTTCTTTCTGGTTCATGTTTATGATTGATTTGTGGACCTTCGGGTTACACACTATGACTGATTCATGTTCCTTCGGGTTCATTTCTATGACTGATTCATGTTCCTTCGGGATCATGTCTATGGCTGATTTATGGGCCTTTGGGTTACACACTATGACCGATTCATGTTCCTTCTGGTTCATGTCTATTACTGATTCATGTTCCTTCGGGTATGACTGATTTGTGGACCTTCGGGTTAAATACTACGAGTGATTCATGTTCCTTTGTGTTCATGTCTAAGATTGATTTGTGGACCTTCGGGTTACACATTATGACTGATACATGTTCTTTCGGGTTAATGTCTATGACTGATTCATGTTCCTTCGGGTTTATGTCTATGACTGATTAGTGGACCTTCGGGTTACACACTATGACTGATGCGTGCTCTTTCGGGATCATTACGACTGATATGATGAGTGTACACGGATGCCTAGATAAACTAACTAGCTACCAGGTAACCTAGAGGGCCCAATAGCGGGTCACTTACTGGGTATTTTTATACTCATCCTTTATTCGTTTATGTTTTTCAGGGAATGACAGAAACAGGTTGGCGAGTGACAGACGGGACTCGTGACAGAGCCATATGAGGACAAGAGAAATTGCTTCCACTCAGTGTATGTTTTTGTCATTTGAATGTTTTAAAACTAGAATTTAATGTGTGACAACAAATTTTAATGTTTTGAATGTTTTCTTTATGAATATTATTTTTAGAGGATCCCGTATAAAAGTTTTATTTATTTATTATTTATTTGTTTTCAAGTTTATTTTAGAAAAACTATCCTTATTGTTTAAATAAATTTTTTTAACAAAATATCTGGATTTTAAATGTATATTTAGTTGTAACTGCCTTTGCCAGAGTACTCGAAAGGTCGGGTTGTTACAGTATTAATTCATACCATCTTTCAGACTTAGTTAAAAAAATATCATGTGAAACATATAGTTATTTCGATTAAACTTTTAAATTGTTATGAGTGAATCAATTCAGAAAATTTATTAAGATTACGTTTGAAAATCATCAATGCATTTTATCCTTACATATGTGTGGACTTGTTCAAATGTCGAATTAATAAAATAGACGATTATACTTAATGTATGTATATTTTTTTTAATGAAAATCTTAACTAAGAGTTTAAATTGATTCACTGGTGAAAGTTTTGAGATTTAATTGATAAAAATTATAAATTTTGTATGATAATATGAAGTATAATTAATATATTTGTAAAAGGTTTGGTTTTAAATTGGTACAACAAAATAATATTTTTCCTAAAAAAACAAAAAAGTATAGAAATGAACGGAGGGTGTAATTCCAATATTTATATGTATATACAATATATATAAATATGATAGTGGGCAATATAATTTAAAAAGAGAAATAAATAAAATTGACTTTTAAATTCGTAGGGTGGCGGTATAGAAGAAGAGTGTTATTAGGAGAAAGAGAAGAGACCCATTGGAGACTCCATCGAGTCAAACATATCTATCATTTTTACCTTTTTTTTTAAAAAAAAGAATTTAATTTTCCAATATAAAATAAATAAATAAATAAGGTCAACGAGTAGGGTCCACACGGCGTGCAGGCGTGCGACGACGCGTGGGACCCACTCTCTTCTCTCTCATACCCACCATAAGATTCAGAGCCTGGAAAATGACTTTTCTCCATATTTTTCATATAAATATATATTGTTTTCTTTTTCTTTTTCTGCCAAAAATACAAAATTCTTCTTTCTTAATCATTTGCTTTCTTTCACTTTCTCTATCCCACGTCATCTCTCCACATTCTTTTTCTCTTTGTTCATTCCTAACTCATAAAATCTTATGTATAAAGTTGTTACATATGTGTGTATTACTTTGAAAATTGGTTCTTTATATTCATAAATTTTAAAAAAATGTGCTATATTTGCAAGTCTTTTTCTACCTAATACAAATTTTCCTTTTTCTAAAATAGTCTTTATTTAAATTGTACTATAATATATAGTTTAATTTATTTTGAATTATATAAATATCTTCTTTTCAAAATAATGTATATAGTTTACTTTAGTAACGAATTGAATTATACTATTGACACAAGAATGTTATAAAGTCAATTGAAAAAATAGAATAATAAATTATTAAAGGTATCAAGATGGTATATAAATTTAATTTATAGTAAATTAATATATAAATTAATTGAATATAGATAACGATAGTTTTGAAATAATACATTGTTTTAAGATAGTCTTATATAGAAATCCCTTAAACCAAACATGGCTATTTAAATATTTCTTAAATATTCTTACAAATTTTCATGTAAAACCAATGCGATGACATAAACATGCTAGACATCTATGTTTTCGAGCATCGACAATTCTAAGTTTATGGGGATTATGACTACTTGGATTTCTAAAAGACAAACGACTTCTCAAGGTTTTGTTGGGATGCTATCTAAAAACTTGTTAGGAGTACGTATAAATAGATTACGAATGGAGTGTTAACACTTATACTTTTTATTTCCTCTTTAGGCTACATAATTTCTTGAATTTTGAAAATTTATATTTTGAATTGCATGTTAGGAATATTATTCATATAGGATTGATCTTCATATCTTATTATGAAATATTTGACATGTAAACCAAATAACATGTTCTTATCTCAAGATATTTGATATGAAGACAATTTCTATTTCAACCTAATTCTTAGGGTTGAATTCAAATTGATTTATGGGATTTAGTATTTGTGAATTAATGGTTCACATGCCCATATAGTTCCTTTTTCCAATTAATTAGAGTCCTTATGTCATTTGGTATTAGAGTCATTTTCAAATTATATCATTAATTTAAATATAGTTCAACTTATTAATTAGAGTCATTATGTCAATTGGTTTTTATTGTATATAAGCGATTTATATGTATCAATGATAGATCAATACGTGTTAATCATTGAGAAACCATAAATGTCTCTTAATGTTAAATATGAAAATGTTCCACTAGTGATAGACAAAAATATATATATATATATAGTACGCTAAACATGTAAAAATGGTTGTCGATAAATATAAAAATAAGCTATCAATAAAAAAAAATATAAGTAATTGACATATTAACAATCCAATATATATATATCATTCATTAGTAATAGATACAAAAGTGGTTGATAAGTGATAAATGTAGAAATGGTTTATCGATGGTAATCTATCACTTATTGATTATATAAATGGTATATCAATTTGATAGACCCAATAATTTAAAAAATTTCTATATTTGCAAATATTTTTTGGTAATTGCAATGTGTAGCACTTTTGTGGATAATAATTAAGTGTATTCAAAATCTATCAGTGATAGAGTGATAGACTCCTATTGGTGATAAACTTTATCTTGATAGACATCTACTAGCAATATGTCTATTAATGATAGACTTTGAGAGTTGAATCTAAATTTTATTATACCTATAATTTTTCTTTTTTGCATTTTGTTATATTTACTAATACTTTAAACATGTTTACTATATTTGTAAATGCACGTTCTTTTGCTGTATGACATGTATAATAAACAATTTTACCCTCCATTACAAAATTGAATATTATTTTTTTCCACAAATGAAAAAGCGAAAGAATGATCAAATACATTTAACTTTCAATTTCCAATCCAGAAAAAAAAAGATGATCATGACAATAGACAAAAGAATTTAAATAGACAAAAGAATTTAAGTTAAAATCTCATTTTTGTCTCTATATTTCGAGATTGGATCCATTTTAGTCTATGAATTTTTAAATATTTAATTTTTTTTTTAAAGAAAAGATATGTCTTGAGAAAGGACGAATGTATAGAACCTTTTAACGAGATAGTGCCTTTTCAACTCTTTCAAAATGGAATCTATTCCAAACATACATGTCATGGTTCCTTACTTCGATAGGGTACAATCCTTACTTCAATATATGTCCGAAGAAATGATTCATTGAAATAATGAGTCACCGTCGATATCGACATATCAAAGATTGTCAAATATTCGGAGTTCCTCTATTCAATCCTTTTCCTCTATTAAATTTAGTCTTTATTGCTAGTATATTGGTGATTTTCTTACAAACTTTTTATTTATTTAACATTTTCACTCTCTAAATTTTGGAAACATATACAAATGTTATAGTTTTTTACATGAAAATTATTTTTAATTATATAACCAAGTTCGATAAAGATTAAGAGAATTTTGTACGGATGAGTCAAACTTTGAGGCCCACTTGACATTTGGCCCACCTTTAAAAAAATACTAAAAAACTTGCCTTCTAATGACGTCGGTCGCATGTGAAATGTTCGTGTAGACCCTAAAACACTCGCTATCATGCACACAACCCAAATTCTCACACATCCCTCTCAATTTTGACTCATTCTTCTCGTGCTTTTCTCTTGTTAAAACGCTCGCTAGCACACACGCAACCCCAATTCTCACACATTTCTCTCGTTTTGGACTCGTTCCTCTCGTACTTTCCCCTCGTGTTGTCTTCTCATCTTCATTTAGACCACAAAATGCTTGCTAGCACGCACGCGACCCAGATTCTCGTGCATTCCTCTCACTTTGGACACGTTCCTCTCGTTTTTTTCTCTTGGTCTTCATCAGATAGAAATCAACCATTTTAAATTTTAATTTTCAGCCCAACTCCCTTATTCCTCTCGCTTCATCTTCTTTCCTCTTCTTCTAATTTCTATATTTCTCTCTCTTGTGTCTTCTCCATTCGGTGACTTGCATGCATCTAATTCGGTCCATTAAACCTGTATCGTTGAATGCCAACAATACCATCGAAAGTTAAGGTAACATCGATACAAATTTGGTTTAGGTTTTCACTTTTATTATATATAAAAAATCTAATCATTTGTAGGTTTAGAGTTTAAGAAAAAATGAAAGGAAATACGAAGAGGAAGAAGGGAGAGGGAAAACAAGAGGAAAAAAGAAAAGGAAGAGGGGAGAGGGAAAATAGAGGAAGAAGGGAGAGGAAGAACAAGAGGAATAAAGGAGACAACGAGAGGAAGAAGCAGGAGTTTGAAAAAAGAGTTTTATAGAATTCAATATAACGTGTTTTTTTGCTTTTTTTTTTAATCTATTTCCATTATTTTATTTTACCTACAGTCATAAATGGCTAATGTAAAGATTCTATAGAGGATCGTTTTCCTGGACAAGCTACAAGCCTATCATCTCATATTGAGATCGCAAATAAGATAATCAAAGAGAAACTTACAGAGAGGCAACTTAATTTGTTTTGGAGGACTGTATATGGAAAATTCGTGGATATGGACATAGTCTTCAATAGCTCGCTAGTCCACTATATTTTATTGAGGGAGGTGGAAAATAGTAGGCTTGACTCTATGAGCTTTGACTTGGATAGGAAGATTGTTGAATTTTCGAAGGAGAATTTCCTATTGTTGACGGGATTGTGGCAATCACCTACTAAACTGGTTCATAGTGTTGAAGTGATGGAATCACTAGATTGAAGTATTTCAATAATCTAATGGCGATGGAAGTGTATCTCACCAAGTTTGAAGAATTTTATAAGGCGTTAGAGTTCGAAAATGACTTGGATGTAGTGAAAATTAGTGTTATGTATTATTATGGAGTTTGTAGAAAAAGACAAGACAAGACCAAAAGTAGCATTGATAAATCGTTGTTGGATGACGTGGAGGACATTGAATACTTCAACAACTTAAATTGGGGACATATTTTATGGGAGAGAACCTTCTGTTGGGTATGTCCTAAAACTCACAATTTATAAACATTAAACATATTCTATTCACAATAAAGTTGTTGTTGAGGTATTTATCAATAAATATGTTATTAAATTGCGTTCTTTTATAAAATCCAATAAACGAACCCATGACTATAACATGAATACTTAAACTTTATATAAAGACATAAAAGAGGATCAAGTTTTATTATATAGCCAAAAAGGTCTATAAATATATGGATGAGGTTGGGTACCTTATCTTGGGGACACTATGGATGTGATGCACTTTGTATATTGATACAAATGATGTGATCCCAAATCGTTCATATGGAGACATGTGAGTAGGGGCATCCTATGCAAAAGACGTTTGCATAAGACCTGACCATGAAATAGTCACTTTTCATTATAACAATCGTTTACTTTTAAAACTGACTATTTCAATTGATGACCTAAGGTAACTCGATCTTAATCCTGAGCTAACCATAAACTCTTGTTTATTTCGAATTATCCTTTAATCTTCATAGGTGAAAGTGGTTCAATATCATTGCTCAATCAACCTCCCATTTAAGGAGAAAGACCAGATAGATAGTTGAGACATAGTTCTGCAAGAAGGAATTCACTCTTATCTATCTTAGGGTTAGCAGATAGGTTGTTCTCTTAAGTACTGACTTTTGGTCTTGAATAAAAGGCCCCGCTTGTTGGGATTGGTGTCCTAAATCTCTTTGTAATCTTGTAGTTTGTAAATTTTATATAAACATATTGTTGTTAAAAAATAAGTGTTATTTTATAAGCATATACTCAATCCAATAAACTAAGATCCGAGGTTATTTCATGTAATTTAAAAAGTATGTAGAGGCATACAAGTAGATCTTATTTAAATAATAACCTAAACGGTCTGTAGTAGATGGATAAGGCTGGGTACCTTATCTTGGTGACACTATGGATACAACCCGCTTTGTAGGTGCTACAAGTGTTATAAAGTGCTACAAATGATTTGATCCTGATCATCCATGTAGAGACATGTGAGTGGAGGTATCCTATACAAAGAGTTTGTATAAGACCGGACAATGAAATAATTAGTCTCCTTATATAATGTTGTTAATAATAGACTCACATTTCACTAGGATGACGAAGGTGACATGACCTGAATCCTTAATGAGTTGTGAACTCCTGCTCATGAAGGCGGTCCTTTGATTTGTGGATAGGAGTAACCAGATTGCCAAATCAACATGCCTACCATTTTGGGATTTCGTCTAATTGGGGAGCTGGGAATACAGCTATATAAGACGAAATCCACTCGTTCCTTGATGCAGGGCAAAAGATAAATTGCTCCCTTATGGGCTGATTTTGGGTCTTGAACATAGTGGCCACACCCTCTCCTAGCCTGAGAGGGACTTGGTTATAGTGGGACTATGACTTATTGTTCATTAGAGGGATCGGTAGTACTTAAGCAGTTAGATGTAACTACAGAGGCAAAATGGTATTTTGGCCCAACTGTACTTACGAGCAATTTGTGAAGGGTCATCTCATTGTTGATTGATTATATCCGATAGACACAAAAATTTATCTGTAGTGCGAAGAGTGCAACTGTCGGTCTTTAGTGGAGTGACCGACAGTTAACGGATGTTGGGTAATTTAATTAATGAGTTTAATTAATTATCCGAGTACTATTGGAGCGTCAATCTACAGGTCCATAAGGTTCCTTCTGTAGCTCAATAGAGATTTAATTGAGAATTAATTTTTGATTAATTTGAAGTGTTCATATTAATTGAGGAAATTAATTATGTATGATATAATTAATTAAATTGATTATATGTGTGATATAATTAATATAATGTACTTGATACATTATAATTTTAAGGTAATATGAGAGGAATTGAAATATGATTCAAATATTAATTATATGAATGAGATTCAGTAATTTAATACAAATATGATGTATATTGAGAGGAATTAAATATTTGGATATGATCCAAATACAATTACATGGATAAGATTCATGTAAGTGAATTTAATATAAATGTGATTTATATTAAATACCATGTACTGTTGAGAGAAAATAAAATCTATAGGTTATGATGCATTTGATCTAATATAAAACTATAAGTTATATGTTATATTTGATATAACATATAATGTATATATATAATAAAATAGTTATTATATATATATATATATATATATATATATATTATTATTATTATTATTTTAATTGAAATTAATAAAAGGGAAGGAGTTACAACTCTCTTCCCCTATTCTCTCAATTAATATACATGGGATTAAAGTGGTTGGTGTTGGTTCTTCCTCCTCAATTCTCAATTCTCTCTGAGAGAAAGGTTATCTCTAAAAGAATAACACAGAAGAGAAAAGTTCTTTGAAGAAAAATTCCCTCTCATCCTCTCCATCTCCTTCCCTTTTCCAAAGGTTCAAGTAAAGCCTACAACTCTTGTTTGAATCCTTTATCCTAAGAGAATACAGAGGGTTCTCAAGTGGTGGTGTTCTTTTGAAGAAAGAGTTCCGCGTGGAGAAGGTGATCCGTTCGTGGCTCGACGAGGGAGTTCTTGAAGAATGGGTTCTTCAAAGGTAAGGATTTCTGAAACCATAAGTATTTTATTTAAAGCATGCTATAATTTAAGAAAATGCATATCTTGTTCCTATTTACTGTAAAACTTATATTCAATGAAAAAATGGAATTTGGGTCGATCTTTTCTTCTGCTCAAAGGATCTTTTTCGAAAATTTACCTCATCGCCCTCTTATGGCAAAGAGGGATTTGGTTTATTGGTTGGACCATAAACTAATTGTTCTATAAAGGATCAGTGGAGACTTAAGGAGTAAGATGTATTACAGGAGTAAAACGGTAATTTAGACCTAGCTGTAAATATGAACGACCTGTGAAGGATCGACTTATTGATTATGATAAAATCAAGTGGATAGAAATATATCTACAGTGAGGAGAGTGCAACTACTAAGCTATAGTGATATGTCTCGGTAGTTAAGAATATTGAATAATTTTATTTAAAGAGTTTAGCTAATTAATCTCAAATCATTAGAGCTCATGATCTGTAGGTCTATTAGGTCTCTCTATTAGCTCTAAAAGGATTAAACCTTATATTAGAATATTGAGTGAATTTGAAATGTTAAAATTCAAATTAGGGTTTGGATAATTATATTCGATATAATTAACATTTAAATTGATTGAAATTAAACGAATTTGGAGAATCCAAGATATTTAAATATTGAGTACATGAATAAGGATTCATGTCTGAATTAGGTGTTTTATCATTTTAATATTTGATATTAAATTATTATTTAATTTAATTTAATTTAATTAGTTTAATTAATTATTTAAATTAAATCATTTTCAATTTATAATTCAATTTTAGAATTTTATTTTATTTTATTTAGAAAATTAAAAATAAATAGAATTGAAATTGAAAAGTCATTTTAAAATTATAAAGTGGAATTATCCCACTTTTTCAACTAGATTAACACCTAATTAGTGGGTTTTGAAGTGTCAAGATGTCAATTAATTGATTTTTCATGTTTAATTTGATTGAATACCTTAGAATTCATATGAATTGGATGCATGCAAAATGAAATTCTAAAAACTTTCTACAGAGAAATTAGTTTTCTGTCTAACCCTCCAATCCAATCCAAATTTCCTCTCAATTGGAGTTCCACCACTCAATCCAAGGTCTGAGATTAGTAGAGAAGAATTTTGTGGAGGTCTACCACAAATCTTGAAGGAGAATTTCGTGGAGAAAGCAAGGAATTTATGGAAATCACAAAGGTTCAACTTGAAACCCTATTGGAAAAAAATTGTGAACTTACATGCTTGTTACTCAAATGAATGAAATTAGTGTGCTTGATGATTTTATTTGCTTCCGTGTTATGCATGTTTACACTATCATCTTCAATGATCTGAAAAATGCATTAAAGGACAAGGTCAACTCATAGAAAAAAATGGTGAAAACAAATAAAACTTACATGCTAAAGTACAATCTACCTAGATTTTCTCACGCATTCCAGGTATCAATTCTTACATTTTGTTTATCATAAATTTTCTAATAAATTCACATTATAGGCAATTTTTTTAGTATTTGACATTGTTTGACATTGTTTACAATATGTTTGTCATCTAGTTGGTGATCACCTCATCTTTTACAATGTCTGATGCAGATAGGCAATTTCGGGACACTTCAGTTGAATAAAGACAAGTGTATTTGGAGCTCGAGGAGGACGATCTAATGTTGTCAGTGTCAAAAAGCTCAGAAGGAAAACAAACAGACATTGGCCATGATGAGGTATTTGAAACACTTGAGCCTCATGAGGGGGACCATATGCCTTTCCAATTTGAGTATGAGTCTTACCTCGAAGAGAAGCTCGAGACACATCAGTCAGATCATCGTGTACCAGAGCCAAATGTCAACTCAAATAGAATGAGGGTTCGGAGTAGAGACTACTTACAAATCTTTGATGAGCGGGTCTCGAAAGTAGAGACTACATTGGGGGAGATGAGTTATGACCCCAATGTAGTCTAATTTGGGGGAGGTGAAGGTACAACTTCGGGCAATTACTGAGATATTGAAAACCTTATGTTGGGTATGTATATTTCACGATTTGTGGATGAGTCACTTAGTCTATGTGTTTTATGGTTTTGTTCTAACGAAATAGTCTAATTGTGTAGAATATGATGTCGTTCGACAAATACAATCATGTGATAATGATGGTGAGGATGAGCATCATGGTCAACATGTCGAGAGGAATCCTACCATTGAGTCTATCACCACTACCACCCTCTCAAGCATGACCCTCCAACATGGAGGGTTTCGAGTGGGCCTCAAATTTTGACCTATCTGTAGAAATTTCCCAAAGATTAACTTCGAAGAACTAAATTTAAGGTTATTGATTATGCAAGAACTAAAATTAGATATTTAAAACTATATGAACTAAAATTGAATAAAGTCTAAAATATGGTTGAAAAGTATATTAACCTATTTATTTGAGTGCTACGTTTTCTTATATCATGCATTCGTTTTCGTCCAAAATTCCAAAAGTTGAGTTTAAATAAACTAGATGATAAAAATGCTAGAAAGGATTACAATGCATAGTCTATTTAAATTTTGTATAGGTTTAAATTATTAAGTGATTTTTAAGCCTTCGGGGCTGTTTGGGGCACTGAGTTGAGATATGATGTTTGGAATTTATATGTCTATGGAGTTCATATATCTGTGAAGTTCATATGTTTGTGCTTGTGGTGTAGAGTTATTTGGTCTAAGTTCATATGTCTGTGTTTAGGGTACCGAGTTGAGTTCATATGTCTGAGTATCTGGTGCAGTCTTGAACCCTAAATAATAAGATTTTATAATGACTATTTTTGTTTTGAAACTTTTTTATTCAATAATTCTATCCATCTTGTGTTGAATAAAATATAGATGTAACTAATGGAATGCCACTACATTTCTTCAACAATTTTACTTTCAATTCCTCCAAATTTGGAAGATCATCAAATTTTCATATTTCTTACCAGAAAATGTTCCAAGAAAAAAATCTCCATTTTATGGTTGTTTTTGTTATGTGTTACATATTATTCAACTACATAAATACTTTTTCAAATATTATTAACACTAAATAAAAATATATTTTACAAATTTCTACATATAAGTATTGCACTTAATATAGACAAAATACTATTATTTATATAATCAACAACCCCAACTCATACTTTAACATTCAATGGGCTTATAATAGTCCAAAGTGGTTGGTAAAGTTGAATATCATGTTGGGATTAGTGTCCTAAATCTCAATAGTATTCTCGTAGTTTGTAAACATTATATAAACAAATTGTTATTAATAAAATAATTGTTATTTTATGAGCATACACTCAATCCAATAAACTAACATCCTAGGCTATTTTATGTAATTAAAACATGTATATAGAGACATATGGGTGGATCATATTTAAATGATAACCTAAACAGTCTGTAGTTGATGGATAAGGCTGGGTACCTTATCCTTGTGACACTACCGATACGACCCGCTTTGTAGTTGTTACAAGTGTTGTAAATAACTACAAATGATCTGATCCTGATCATTCATGTGGAGACATGTGAGTGAGGGTATCTTATACAAACAGTTTGTATAAGACCAGACCACTGACTAGTCTCATTATATAACGCTGTTAGTAATAGAAACTTACATTTAACTAGGATGACCATAGATGACATGACCTGAATCTTGAAAGAGTTGTGAACTCGTGCCTATGAAGGCGGTCCTTTGATTTATATGCGCGAGAGTGACCAGATTGTCAACTCAATATGCCTACCATTTTGGGGATTTGTCTGATTGGGGAGTGATAACAGGTAGAAATGCACGTTATTACAGCGCAGAGTTATAAAACAATGTAGGATTGCGATGGTAAAAATATACAATATTGCGTCCAAAAGCATTAAGTTCGCAACATTGTGATCGCATGCATCCATCGCATTAAAACAACTAACTTATGTATTTTATGCAGGAAAATGCGTTAATGCAAGGTGGAAATGCGATCTGAAGAAATTAATGTTCGAGCGCATTAAGAGTTGCGACCGTAAGGCTATGCGATCATTTGCGCTTGGAAAAATCTACTCAAGAAGGTGGCCGCCTAGAGCTAGCACATCAAGGTGGGCACATCTGGGTGAAAGCTTAATAAATCACGATGGGACAAAAAGCTGATGACGGTCGATTCCGAATTAAGTTGACAAGCCGTTAACGATATACTATAGCAAGTACACTCAACTTTTTGATGAAAATTATTCGGCACATCAAACAAAGAATTAATGTCATCCCATCAATGCAATCATAAGAGAGAAGAAGCTTTTCACCCTGAAGCTCTATAAATACCGAAGGCCACCTTCATTGAAGAAGTTCGCCCAGTTTTAGAGTTCACCATATAAATGATATTTAGCCTTGTTCTTAATTTTTCTTATACTTAAAAGGCGGAAGCGAGAGAAGGGAAAAGACGCCAAAAGATCGTCCTGGTCAGCTTGAGAGAGTGCCAGGGAGCATGGAAAAATAGAGAAAGGGTCGACTCGTACGAGAGCAAGAATATCTTTTGAGCAGAGTAGAAGAAGAACATTGTAAAAGCCTTGGGAAGTAAGCAATTTCTACCAAGCTCTTTATTCTTATTCCGCATTGTCATTCTGTACTTCAATTATATATTTATAGAATGGAACTTGTTTTTCTACATCTGTTCACTCTCTTTAAAATATGCATGAGTAGCTAAAACTATCGAATAGGTTGAGAAGTACTTAGCTAACATGACCTAGGATCTTCATTGCATGCGATCATCTTGTCTTATGTTGCGTCCATCACCCTTTTAGAGCTACTCGAGAGAGAGTCTAAAGAAAGAACCTAAGACTTGAGAGAGCTAGGTTAGAATCTAGACTTGCGAGAGCAAGATTAGATGTGGATAAGCAAGAGATAGAGACTTAGAGATAAGCTCTGTTTGCCAACATGCATCGCATGCACCCTAGAGATAGGTTATGGTAGTATGCGGTCGCCTCGTATGTGTGTGTGTCAATCCTTATCGCATAGACAAGAATAGAGGCTTATGTGTAAGTCCTATAGACATTATCGCATATATCATATGCATTCTAAAACTAGAAGACGTAGTATTTTCATTGAGAGATAATTTGCTATTGTATGTATGTATCATGACCGCATAACATGAACGCAATCCTAGGGAGTGTTAGCTAAACTCCTTCTCAACCCGTTCCCCCACATACTCATCGCATCTTTCATATTATTAACTCTTTTCTCAACTCCGCCGCATACAGTTTATACTGTAAACAATAAACCAACCAACCCCTTGATTTATTTGTTACCGCAAAGTGATATAAAATTTACCATTGCATACTGTTTTCCTTAGTCCTTGAGTTCGACCCTGGGCTTACCAGGAAACTCAGTAGGATTTATACTTGGATCTTGCTGAGAAAACTTGCATGCATAATGCATTTTACACTATCACATTCTTTACCATTATTTCATCGCATAACAACACGCATCAGGGAGTTGGAAACACAGCTACACAAGAAGAAATTCACTCATTCCTTGATGTCGGTGTAAGTAGATAAATTGCTTCCTTAAGGGCTGATTCCGGTACTTGAACAATGTGGCCGCACCCTCTTTTGGCTCGAGAGGGACTTGGTCATAGTTGGACTTTGACTTATTGTTCATTAGAGAGATCATTCGTACTTAAGGAGTTA
This sequence comes from Benincasa hispida, assembly GCF_027475165.1. Classification (NCBI taxonomy): domain Eukaryota; kingdom Viridiplantae; phylum Streptophyta; class Magnoliopsida; order Cucurbitales; family Cucurbitaceae; genus Benincasa; species Benincasa hispida. Next base: position 20,123,738 of record NC_143488.1, read on the forward strand.
GATGTAACTACAGGGGCAAAACAATACTTTTGTCCCAGTTGTACTTATGAGCAATTTGCGAAGGGTCATCGCATTATTGACTAGTTATATCCAATGGACAATGAAATATATCTGTAGTGTGAAAAGTGTAGCTGTCGGTCTTTAGTGAAGTGACCGACATTTAATGAATATTGGGTAATATAATTAAAGAGTTTAATTAATTATCCAAGTACCTTGGAGCTTCAATCTACAGGTCCATAAGGTCTCCTCTTTAGAGTTTAATTAATTATCCAAGTACCTTGGAGCTTCAATCTACAGGTCCATAAGGTCTCCTCTTTAGCTCAATAGAGATTATTGAGAATTATTTTTGGATTAATTTGAATTGTTCAAATTAATTGAGGAAATTAATTATATGTGATATATTTAATATAATGTATTTAATACAGTAAACTATTAAATTTATTTTGAGAGGAATTAAATATTTGAATATGATTCAAATATTAATAATATGGATGAGATTCATATAATTTAGTATAAATGTGATTTATACTAAATACCATGATTAGTTGAGAGAAATAAAAGCTATAGGTTATATTTTATATTTAATATAACATATAATTATATATATACAATAAGTTAGTTATTATATGTATGTGTGTGTATTGAATTTATTTATTTTTAATTAAATTAATTGAGGCATAGCTCCCTCTCTAGTATTTCTGTCAACCAAACGTGTAGGGGAATGGTGAGTTTTCTGTTTTAACGAATTCTCTTCTTCCACATCTCTTTGAGTGTCAAAGAACATTTTGTAACTCCCAATATCACACAGAGGAAAAAAAAGATTTTCTTCTTCCTCTCTACAAACTTCTCTCCCTCTATCGAAAAAATAAGCAAAGCTCACCACTCCTGCTTATTCTCAATCCCAAGAGAATACAGAGGGTTCTCAAGTGGTGGTAGTCACTTGGGTTGCCGTATTTTTGGAGATCGAGTTTCAGAACAAAGGGTTTATGATCCGAATGGAGGGAATTCGTGAAGATCATTTTGGCTTCATAGGTAAGTCCATTTTCTTCCCTAATTTATTCTTAATAGCATGTTGTAAGTTTAAATTGTTTAATGCATAATTGTCTGTTCTATAAAACTTTATGATTCTATGAATAATAAATTTGGGATTAATCGCACAAGGACTTTCATCGGTTCCTTCATATCAAATATGATTTTCCTAGTGTTTGTAACTGAAAGTGGTTGTCGGAGCTTGAAATTGGTTGCATGAAGGTTGTATTAGAGTTTGTAGCTATAGTTTATCATCGGAGGTGGTTTTTGGAGCTCGAAGTTGGTCATATGAAAGTGGTCCTCAAATTTGATCATTGAAGATGATTTTGCCTAAATTTGTAGTTGGAGGTGGTTGTCAGAGCTCGAAATTGGTCGCATGAAGGTTGTATTAGAATACATGAGACTTTTCATTGCCCGAGAATAGCGCACTGTAGACATTAGCTTTTGATGTTCGTGATCTGTTTCCTTTGGTGAATTTCCTACTAATAGTTTGAAATTCTGAGCAGTGAGTGCATTTACTATTCTTGCTTCTTTCATGTGGAATTTTTTAATGTAATTTGGCACAATACTTGACTTTATATAATTTGTGCTCATCTCTGTTTTTTTTTTTTTTTTTTTTTTTTTTTTTTTTTTTATGCCAAGAATCCTTTTTGCACACCTCATATCTTTCATTTCAAACTCTGACTTTGATGTAGACGCAACTGTCATAATGGCTCTTTAGTAAGCCAATCTTCTATATAACTTCATCACATCTTCTATTTCAGCATCTTAGGGATTGCTTTAGTCCATAAATGGACTTTTTTATTAGGCAGAAGTAGTCTTCTTTCCTTTAACTTGCTTTAGGTTGACTCATGTATATGGTTTCTTCTAAGTAGCCATATAAAGATGTTTTAACATCAAGCTAATCTAGCTCTAGGTCCTGTTGTGCTACTAGGGAGAGAAGCATTCTAATTGAGGTTTGTTTAACCGCAGATAAAAATATCTCATTATAGTCTATCCCTTACTTCTATGCGAGTCCCTTAGCCACCAACCTAGCTTTAAATCTAGGTTCCTGTACATTAGGGATGACCTCTTTATACTTGTAAACCCACTTAGATGCAATAGGTTTACAACCCTTAGGGAGAGGTACTAAATCCCAAGTTTTATTCTTCTTTAGGGATTTAATTTCCTTATTCATAGCCTTTGTCCAACTTCTTAAATTAGCACAACTTATTGCTTCCTCAAATGTGGATGGTTCTAGGTCACTCACTTCCTTTGATGCATTTAATGCTAGATTGATATAATCAACTTCATACCTTATAGGTAGTACTTTAGTTCTCCTTTGTCTATTTCTAGCCAAGGAGTAGTTTCTAAGATCTAGATCCTCTTGCTCTATCTCAGTGGTTTTTTGTTCTTCCTCTTCATCATGTTGAGACATTATGCCACTGGTGTCTTCAAAATTTGAGCTTGAGGAAGCTGAATCAGGATTAAGTGAGTGCTCCACCTCAATTTTATCAGTAAACTCTTGAGGTGATTTCTCAGGGACATTACTCTTTTACATAAACATTTCATTTTCGCTGAAAGTGACATCTCTGTTGGTCACATACTTCTTTTCAGTAGGATGCCATAGCCTAAAGACTTTTACACCTTCAGTGAATCCCACAAACATGCATTTAGTAGCTCATGCATTTAATTTCCTTTCATTATGATGTACAAAACCAATGCACCCAGAAACCCTTAAGTTGCTTAGGTTATGAGGGTGCTTGGTCCACTTTTCTTCAGGAGTGAGTAGGTCTAGAGATGTGTGGGGGACATCTATTTAGAGTATAAACTGTATAGAAGGCTTCAGCCAAAGAATTTTCTGGTAGGTTAGCATCTAATAGGAAACTTCTCACTCTTTCATGTATTGTTCTGTTCAGCCTCTCTGCCACCCCATGTTGCTGAGGTGTATACCTCACTGTCTTGTGTCTGATAATTTCATCTTGTTTTAAAAAATTATTAATCTATTCTGCTAAAAACTCAAGCCCATTATTTGTTCTAAAGTATTTAATTTAACAGTTTGGCTGTTTTCCTATCATTATCTTCCATTTTTTACAATTTCTTAAAAACTAAGGCGCCGTTAGGTAACCATTTGTTTTTGTTTTTGTTTTTAAAAATTAAGCCTATGGACATTACTTCTTCCTCCAAATTTCATCCTTTATTATCTACTTCTCACCAATGGTTTAAAAAACCAAGCCAAATTTTGAGAACTAAAAAAGTAACTTTCAAAAAGTTGTTGTTATTTTTTGAATTTGATAGGGCTCCAATTATATAATAATATCAAAAGAGAATAAAAGAGAATAAAAGAGAATAAAAGAGAATAAAAGAGAAAAAGGGAAATCAGCGGTTGAATCGGTTGAGAGTTGTTGTTAAGGTTGTTGGGAGAGGTTGAGGTTTTAAAAGAAGGAAGCAAATAGAAGAGTGGGGGATTCGGAATATTGAGGAGTGAAGAAGAACTCTCGAGAGTGGGAGTTCGGAAGATGCTGTTGTGGAGAAGCCATCGCAGTGTAATGTTCATTGTATACGTCCATTCGGTGATCGTGTAGCATTGGATAGACGATCATATAGCAAAAGGTATAATAGTAATAACTCAACGATCGTGTAAGAGTCTGTGGGCGATTTAGTAAATGATCGTTTAGTGATATTGAGCGATACTGAGCAATACTAAGGATTTAGTAAACGATCGTTTAGTGATACTGAGCGATCAGGTAATAGATTGTAAACGATCGTTTAGCGTTTGGTAAACGATCGAGTGATAAGTGTAATCAATCGTTCGACCTTGGTGACTCCATTTGTTTAATAAAGAAGTTGTTCATAGTTTAACCACTTTCTTGGAGATTATACCCATCTGCTACGTTAATAAAGAACTTCAAGAATCAGTTTCCTAACAAATTTGTATCAGAGCAAAACACCTGGGCAAGCATGGTTCAGAAACGTTTTGAAGAAAAACTGGAATTACTAGAACAAGAGATCTCAGGATTCAAAGTCGAAATACAGAAACTACTGAGCATAGAGGAGAACTTGGAATTGTTGGCAAAGAACGTAGAGAATCTGGGATTGCAAGCAGAGAAGCATCAATAGATGCTTTTATCTCATGTTACGGAACTGGCCAAGGGAAAGGCAAAAGTGACGGAAGAAATAGAAAGATTGAATACCCGTAATGTGTGCGAAGCAAATAGTTTAAGGAAAGTTGTTGGAGAAGATGCAATTGGCGATCGAAGCAAATTCAAGAAATTCGAAATGCCGGTATTTAGTGGAAGCGATCCAGATGCATGGTTATTTAGAGCAGACCGCTATTTTCAAATTCATAAGCTGATGGAAATTGAGAAGATGACAGTGGCAGTTGTGAGTTTTAACGACGCCACATTAGATTGGTACCAATTGAAAGAGGGCAGAGAACTGTTCAAGGACTGAGAAGACTTGAAGAAAGAATTCTTGTGCAATTCCGATATTTAAGAGAGGGATCGATATGTGGAAGGTTTCTGCCTATTAAACAAGAAACAATGGTGGAAACATATCAAAATTTGTTTGATAAGTTAGTGGCACCGTTGTCACATTTACCGAACAAGGTTCTTGAGGAGACATTCATGAATGGTTTGGCGTTAAGGATAAAGACGGAAGTTGAATGCTGGTAACCCACCGGGTTAGCGTAAATGATGTCATTGGCATATCGTGTCGAAGATAGAGAAACTGCATGAGCTGAAGCCGGACGAGCGCAAATATATGAGGGTAAGTTCCACAATTCGAACGGTTCCAGATCCAATATTGACAATGTGAATAAATCAGTAAGAGGGGATAATTTGAAAGATGGGGAGAAAATTAGAGAGTCGTTTTCAATGAAGACCATTACACTGCGAGGAACATCGAGTAATGATAATCAGAGAGAAATCCCGACGAGAAGATTAACAGATGCTGAATTCCAGTCGAAGAGAGAAAAAGGGCTCTATTTCCAGTGCAATGAAAAGTACACTGTGGGACATCGGTGCAAAGGGAGAGAGTCGAGAGAATTGAGATTGCTAGTGGTGCACGTGTCCAGAGAGGAGTGAGAGTTGCATGAGGAAGATGAAGCGGGAGAAACGACGTTGGAATTGCATATACTGACGCTGAATAATGAAATTTCATCTGCTACTGAACTGACAGTGAACTCAGTTGTGGGATTGACATTCCCACGGACAATGAATATTGGAGAGGATATCAAAGGAGAATCGGTAGTGGTATTGATAGACTGTGGATCGACATATAATTTCATATCAGAGAGTTTAGCGAATCCACTGCAGTTTTACAACCACGACCAAAATGTGGAAATAAGGTTGGGAGATTGGAGGCAAGGGAATAGTTTTGGGATCGAGACCTACACTGTGAGGCAAGGGAGTATGCCAAAAATATGGAAATAAGGCTGGGAGATTGGAGAATGTGTGACAGTTTTGTTTCGCTAGTGCTGGAAGGTGTTGACGTGATTTTGGGGATGCAATGGTTACACTCTTTGGGGAAAACAGAGGTCGATTAGCAGAATCTGACAATATCATTTGTTCGTGAGGGGTGAAAGATTACTCTGCAAGAGAATCCGAGTCAGATGGAGGCCGACGTTAGTCCAAAATGTACGATGAAGATATGGAATGAGGCTCTGCGAGTACTTCAAAAGTGTTGGAGGATGACTCAAGAGAAAATGAAGAAGACTGGGAAAGAGGTAGCTGAACAAACAGAGCTTTACCTTGAGGACAAGGTAAAAGTGGAGGGCAGGGGTAATGAATGGGCTCCAATTATATGGCAAAATCAAAAGAGAATAAAAGAGAATAAAAGAGAAAATGGAAATCGACGGTTGAATCTACTTATTAAATGATTGCGGTAATCAAGAAGAATGCGGTGATAAAACTTCAAAAAGCGAAATGCAATATGATAGCGCAAAATTTCAAATAAAGATAAGGAAGAGTACATCCCTAAATTTTGCGCTGTTGCCTGCATTGTTTTGACACATCCATCCTTGCAGCGATCTTTCTTCTGTGGGTTGTGGTGATGGAATAAGATGAATGCTTCTTTGCGTAACATCGCCACAATCCAGCGCCTCGATCGTTGTAAGAAAAACAAAGAGAGGGTCAAATTGTTTTAAACAAAAGAAAAATCATTAACGCAAATTAATTTTTTTTTCATTTTTTTTATAGAAATAGTACTAAAAAATGAAAAGATAGCTGAAAGATAGTGAAGATTCTAAGTAGTGGAGAAAAGAGTTGCAGACTTGAAGTTTTCCAAAACTTGCGTCCCTGAGAAATTATGATCATGTGACAAGGTAGGGACCACCTACTTCCTTCTTTATTCAAAGTTTCTTAGTTCGATGGAGTCGACTTGGTTATGCCAGTCTTCTCCATGGTATACGTTTACTCGTTGCTCATTGACTTTGAATATGTTGGTACCATTGTCATTTGATAATTCCACCGCCATGCGAAAGTACTTGTTGAATTATGAACGGTCCGAACCAACGAGACTTTAGCTTTCCTGGGATGAGTCGTAGATGTGAATTGAAAAGCAAGACCTTCTGCCCGACTTGGAGGTTATTGCCGCATATGCGTTGATCATGCCAGCGCTTAGTGCACTCCTTATATTTTCGCATTTTCATATGCGTTGTTCCTCTATTCTTCTAGCTCGACCAATTGCATTTTTCACGCTTCCCCTGCTTCCTTTAAATCAAAATTCAGTTTCTTGACCGCCCACAATGCTTTATATTCCAGCTCCAAGGGCAAGTGACACGCTTTGCCAAATACCAATGCATAGGGGGACATGCCTATAGGTGTTTTAAATGTGGTCTGGTATGCCCATAACGCATCATCAAGCTTCATTGCCCAATCTTTCCACGAAGGTTTGACTACTTTTTCAAGTATCAATTTAATTTCCCGATTCGACACTTTAGCTTGGCCATTTGTTTGCGAATGGTATGCGGTGGCCACTTTGTGGAAGATGTTGTACTTGCATAGTAGCTCCTTTATACAGTGGTTGATAAAGTGTGATCCTTCATCACTTATGATGGCACGGGGAGTGCCAAAACGTGTGAAAATATTTTTCTTCAGGAACTGGGAGACTACTGCTGCATCACTTGCGGCGCATGCAATTGCCTCTACCCACTTGGAGACATAGTCAATAGCTAATAAAATATAGTGCTTACCGTTCGAAGGAGGGAATGGTCCCATGAAATCAATCCCCCATACGTCGAATAGTTCCAACTCCAAGATAGTATTCATCGGCATTGGGTTCTTTCATGAAATGTTGGCAGTGCGCTGACACCGATCACATTTCATTGTGTAGTCAGCAACATCCTTAAATAACGAAGGCCAGAAGAATCCACTTTGTAAACTTTGGCTGCAGTACGTTGTCATCCAAAGTGCCCTCCATAAGGTGAATCGTGGCACTGTGAAAATATGCGTTGTTGAGCAGCATCTGGTACGCATAATCAAATGATTTGGTCTGCACCTCTTTTCGGCTCATCCCAATAGTAGTGTCTGCATTCATTCTTGAGCTTCTTCCGTTGATGGTAGGTGTAATCTTCAGGAAATTGTTCATAGACCAAATAATTAACGATGTCCGCATACCATGGAAGTTCTTCTATGCGAAACAACTGCTCGTCCGGGAACACGACAGTTACTTCAGATTCATTGCGGTCAACCTCAGGATTTTCCAGTCTGGACAAGTGATCCGCAACTTGATTCTCTGTTCCCATTCGATCAATTATCTCGATATCAAATTCTTGAAGGAGGAGAACCCATCTGATTAATCTCGGCTTTTCCTCCTTCTTTGTCATCAAATATTTGATTGCTAAGTGATCAGTATGAATGAGTACCATGGTTCCCAACAAGTATGCCTGGAATTTTTCCAACACAAAAATCACAGCCAGGAGCTCTTTTTTGGTGGTGGTATAATTAAGTTGAGCAGGGTTCAGGGTTTTACTCGCATATGCGATGGGGTGTTAAATTATTTTCTTCTTTTGCGCTAGTGCGGCTCCCATCGCATACCCGCTTGCATCGCACATGATTTCGAACGGCAGTGTCCAATCTGGTGCAATTAAGACGGGTGTGGTAATCAGCACATCCTTTAAAATTCAAAATGCGTCGAGGCAATTGTTGTCAAATTCAAACTTTCTGTCTACCTCTAGTAACGCACTCAATGGTCTTGCTATCTTAGAAAAGTCTTTAACGAATCATCTGTAGAATCCAACATGCCCCAAGAAGCTTCGTACTGCCTTCACGTTGGTTGGAGGTGGAAGCTTTTCAATTGCGTCAATCTTTGCTTTGTCCACCTCCAACCCTTCTCGAGAGACCTTATGTCCCAACACTATCCCTCTGTCAACATGAAGTGACATTTTTCCCAGTTAAGCATTAGGTTCGTCTCTTCAAATCTTTTAAGAATTTTCTCCAAATTGGCCAGGCATACTTCATAAGTGTTCCCATAAACAGAGAAGTCATCCATAAATATTTCTACTGAGTCCTCGAGATAATATGAAAAGATTGCCATCGTGCACCTCTGGAACGTGATTGGCGCATTGCAGAGGCTGAATGGCATACGACAGAAAGCGAATGTCCCATATGGGTAGGTGAATGTGGTCTTTTCTTGGTCTTCATGAGCTATCATGATCTGGTTGTACCCGACATATCCATCCAAGAAACAATAAAAATCATTCCTTGCCAATTTCTCCAACATTTGATCGATGAATGGCAGAGGGAAGTGATCCTTCTTTGTGGCCATATTCAATTTATGGTAGTCGATACATATGCGCCATCCAGTGATGCTTTTTGAGAATGCTCTTCAATGCATTCTCTTGATCTGCGTTAAATGTGGAGGAAATTATCACTGGCAGCTTCTTATTCTATCCCAGAAATGCGTACTTCAGATGTATTGGTAGGGTTTTCAGTTCAAGGGTTGGTGGCTCCACGAGGAAAGGTTGCGTTATTTTTCTTTCTTCATTTGGCTCTTCTTCTTGTGTTGCGATCAGTCCTTCTTCCTTGTTTGTTTTTGCTACAATCGCATTGCAGGCAGCTACGGATGCGTCGGCATCCTCTTCTTCATACTCTTCATCATACTTTTCTTCTTTAATCGAATTCAAGTCATCTTCTGAATCTGGCAAGTCTTCCTCATCAGGAAATTTCATGGCACGAATTATATTAAATTTGAGCTTCTGTCCGTTTATGCTCAAAGTGATCTCACCCTTGTGAACATCAATTTTAGCACGACCTGTTGATAGGAAAGGTCGCCCCAAAATGATGGGCACATCTTTATCGGCTTCATAATCCAGGATGATGAAGTAAGCTGGCAAAATAAATTTATCAATCGTGATCAGCATGTCCTTCACCTTATCCTCTGGATGAACCAGAGAACTGTCGGCCAGTTGGAGAGTCACAGATGTGGGCACAAGTTGCCCCACATTTAGTTGTCGAAAGATTGACAGTGGCATCAAATTTATGCCAGGCCCCAAGTCACACAAGGCTTACCCAATATAGAGTCCTCCTATGAAGTAAGGAATAGTGAAGCTCCTAGGATCGTTCATCTTCGGTGGGATAATAGATTTGGAACTTTGCGTTAGTGCCACCGTGCCAAATTTTCCAGCCCATCTTTTCTTGGTTACCATGTCCTTTAGAAACTTGGCATAGGCAGGCATTTCCTCAATTGCTTCACTGAAAGGAATGTTAACATGTAATTGCTTTAACATAGATAAGAAGCATTGGTACTATACCACTTCGTTTTTCTTCTTCTTTAGCCGCGGAGGGAAAGGTGGTAGCTGGATTTTCATGGTTCCCAATTTTTTTGAATTTGAGGTTGATGCAACCTTAAGTTCTACTGCTTCATTTTCTTTTCCTTCTTCTTGCGTTGTCGCAATCTCAAGTTCAGCTGCGATTGAGGTTGATCTGTTATGCTCCTTCTTTTCTCCCTCCACAATCTTTCCACTATGCAATGTCACAACCTGACATTGCTTCTTACCTGAACCCCCTGGGTTGCGTGGAAGCTTGGTTGAACTTGGCAGTGCCCCTTGCGGTCTACTTTTGAGTTCATTTGCAATCTGGCTCATTTGCAATTCAAGGTTGCGGATGGACGTAGCCTGGCTTTGAAGCACCGTCTCATTTTTCTCTATATATTGCTTCAATAGGCCTTCTAGGGAAGAAGATTGCGGTGGTTATTGTGAGCTACTTGCTTGGTTGCTTTGTTGACCGTTGCTGTGTTGAAAGAACCCTGGTGGCCCTCATTTTTATGCCACATATTGAAAATTTTGTTGTTGATTCTTCCAAGCAAAGTTTGGGTGGTTTTTCCACCCGGGTTGTAGGTGTTGGAAAAGGGGTTGTTCTTTACAAAATATACAGACTGTGGGTTTTGTGGACAATCCTCCAGCGCATGCCCATTACCGCAAGTCGCATACCTTGTGGTGTTTCGACTTATTGCGTTGATTTGCCCACCTTGCAGTGTTAGGCTGCTGATCGTCATTCCTTGAATCAAATTCATTATTGTGGTCATTTGGTTTTGCAATGAAACAATAACACCTTATTTGCGTCAGAATCGTTGAGTCTTAATCTATGGTCGCTCTCCTTTCAGTCTTCATGATTTTTGGAGATGCATCCAGGATATTCTTCGCCTCATCATAAGTCTTGTCAAGTAGACCACCACCTGCTGCATATTGGCAGCGATCTGCGAAGCAGGATTCAAACCGTGGTAGAAAATTTCCATTTGAAGGCAGTCTGGCAGCCCATTATGCGGACAATCTCGGACTGACCTTTTAAACCTCGCTCAGGCATCGATGATCGATTTGTCCATATCTTGTTCAAAATTAGTAATAAGCTTTCTTTGGCTGGCATTCTCTGTAGGTGGGAAATACTTCTTTTTAAACTTCTCCACCACTTGCTCCCAAGAAGTGATGTCTTCTGGTTCGAGCGAATAAGCCCATTTCCTAGCCTGATCACAGAGAGAAAATGGAAAAAACGTTAGTTGAATCTTTTCAGCAGAGATGTTCGGGAACACAAAAGTATTGCAGATTTCAATAAAACTTTGGAGGTGGGCATGCGGATCCTCTCCACGCCTTCCTCCGAATTGACCTACAGCCTGAACCATCTGCAGCATCACCGGTTTCATTTCAAATCTACTTCCACCTAAGGCAGGCCTCATGATTCCCAAAGAGAAATCATAGAGGTTTGGCGATGCATAGTCCTTAATTGGCCTATTGCGATGGTTGGCCAACAGAATTGGATTTGCCATGACATTGTTGTTGTTTGGTGCTTCATTCCTAGACTGCTCTTCTTTATCGAATTGTGGTTGTTGTTGGCGGTCCTTTAGTCTCCTTCGAAGAGTTCTCTCAATCTCCGGGTCGTAGTTCGCCAAAGATTTAGAGTTCTACAAAGAATTCACAAAAATTACCATTAACAACTATTTTGTCAATGTCCTCAGCAGCGGCCCTAAAAACTTGATGCGTTATTTTATTAAGTGTGGAAAATGGATGATATGCGTTGATGGAATTACATTGTGCACTCAAATTTCCCTAGCGGAATTCAAGTGTAAATTCCTCTGAGTTTCCTTGTAAGTCCAGGGTCGAACACGGGACATGTGAAAATAGTTGCGTTAGAGATTTTTTATGAAAACTTGCGGTAATCGATTGAATAAATAAGTGTTGAGTTGTTGTTGCATTAATGGAAATAATAATAAATGCGGCAGAGTTCGTAAAGAGTTTGCAATGGGAAATATGATGAATATGCGGTGAACAGGTTAAGAAGGTTTTCGGCTAACACTCCCTAGGTTGTGTTTATGCCTTGCGATCATGCAACATGCATACAATAGTAAACCACCTCTTGACGTGAATGCCATGGCTTCTAAGGCTAGAACGCATGCGATAAATATGCGATAAGTCTACAGGTTTACACATAAACCTCCATTTCTATTTATGCAATGACAACATGACATTCAGACAAATATGCGACCGCATAATATCATTCCTATTTCTAAGATGCATGCGATGCAAGTTGACAAACAGAGCTTATCTCTAAGTCCCTATTTCTTGTTTATGCAGGCCTAATCTTTCTATTTCAAGTTAGATTCTAACCTAGCTCTCTCGAGACATTAGGTTCTTTCTTTAGATTCTCTCTCGAGCAACTCTAAAGGGATGTTTTGCACAGCATAAAACAAGACAATCGCAAGCAATGAATTTCCTAGATCATGTTAGCTTAGTTCTTCTCAACCCATTCAACTACTTTAGCTACTCATGAATAGATAAAAGATGAAGTATAGAATAACAGTGCAAGTATAGTGAAGAGCCTAGAGCAATTTCTTGCCACCAGGTGTTACACTGTTCTACTTGTGCTCTAAAGATATTCTCACTTTCGCGAGAGTCAACCCGCTCTTTACTCTTACGCCTCAAGGTTATCTCTCGTGCCGCCTTGGACGATCTCCGGTGTCACCACTCTTCTCTAGCTCCACCGTGAAATGGAAAAGAAAATTATGAACAGAGGTGTGAACTTGTAAAGTGATGAAGTAATCGACTGCTTAACCCCTCCTCTGAAGAATGCATTTGGTATTTATAGGGCATCAAAGGTGAAAGGCGGCTTCTCTCTCCTGGCTGTACAAATGGGATAACTTTAATTCCTAATTGATGCGCCGGATAATTGTCACTGATAAAGCTGGATGTACTTTGTTACTGTTATCGGCTTTCAACTTAATTTGGATCTGACTGCCGTCAGCTTTCTGTCCCATCGATCTTAACTATCCTTTAATCCGGATGCGTCTACCATGTTGCGATGATTCTTCTTGGATGAATGTTTGCGAGCACGATCAACGCAAAGTCTTGCGATGAAGTTGCGCTCGACCAATGAATTCCTATGATCGCAATATTTGTATTGCGTTAACGCATATTCTACACAAAAAAAAAATACAAAAATATATAGTTCCAATGCGCTGACGCATGAGACCACAATATTATAGAATTTATGCTTAATAGACGTAATTTATCATTTTTCATCAATGCAATCCAACATTGTTTAATATCTTAGCACTATGATAACGTGCATTTATGCCCGTTATCACCTCGTTGTCGTCGAAACGATCATTCAATATTCGTGTTATCGTCTAGTGTGCACTACACGATCATTTACCTTGAGGCATTTTACTACATGATGAAGCTTCCCCGGCGGTTCAAGACCTGTTTTGCCTGTAAACCGGTTTGCTCGGTGAAAAAATGTAATAGATAGAATTTTTCATTCCAGTTTTTTTTTAGGTGGTTCATCCCAGTCCATTAATTTGTGTTTTTATACGTGAGATGTATGGTTTATTTTATATGTCATATGTTATGCACATATAGAAAAATCCCACCTTAGGTTATGCATTTTATATGTCAAGTACTTGATGCAGGACTCCAAAAGGGGCCTACTACCGTTCAAGCATCGAATCACTTTGTCTAAGTACATGTGTCCTAAGATGCCTCAAGAGGTTGAAGAAATGAGATGGATCCCATATGCATCTACCATTGGCAATTTGATGTATGCGATTCTCTGTACTAGGTCAGACATCTGCTGCGCTATGGGTATAGTTAGTAAGTATCAGTCTAACCTAGGCTAGGTTCACGAGACCGCAGTGAAGAACATCCTTAAGTATCTTCAGAGAACGAGGAACTACATGCTCGTGTATGGATCTAGGGATTTGATCCTTACTGGATACCCAGATTCTGACTTTCAAACTGATAAGGACTTTCACAAGTCCACTTCAGGGTCAGTTTTTTCTCTTAACGGAGGAACTCTAGTGTGTCGAAGCACTAAGCAGGGGTGCATCGCTGACTCCACGAAGGAGGCCAAATACATAGCGGCTTGTGAAGTTGCTAAGGAAGCCGTTTGGCTCAGGAAGTTCCTGAAAGAGCTGAAAGTTGTTCCAGATATGTCTAGGCCCATCACCCTTTATTGTGACAATAGTAATGCTGTAGCAAAATAAAAGGAGCCTAGGAGTCACAGGCGCGACAAACACATAGAGCGGAAGTATCACCTGATCCGTTAGATAGTGCATCGACGGGACGTGATCGTCACAAAGATTGCTTCGAAGCACAAAATTTCTGACCCATTTACGAAGGCTCTCACGGGTACAGTGTTTGAAGGTCACCTTCAGAGCATGATATTTACTTCACTTCTTGACTTTGCACATTGGATATTTTATTTGCTTTACCACAAATCAATAAACTAAAATCTCTTGTTGTCATTATGTAACTTAATCATGTATGTGGTGATATACAAGTGAATCATGTCTAAATGATGTCTAAAATGGTCTATAGTATATGAATATAGGAGGGAAACCTTATCCCAGTAACACTATGGATGCGGCTTGCTTTGTGGAATCGTTACAAGTATTGTGACTTGCCACAAATGGTTTGATCCTGATCATTCTTGTGGGGACATGCGAGCAGAGGTGTTTTATACAAAGAGTTTGTATAAGACCTAACCACAAAGTATTAACGTTTCGTTATGTAACGCCGTTCATGACAGAGACTTAACTTCACTAGGATGACCATAGATAACATGACCTCAATCCTGAGTGAGTTGGGAACTCCTGCAATTGAGGGCGGTTCTTTGATTTGCATGGGTGTGAGTGGCCAAGTCGCCGGCTCAAACCTACCACTTTGGGGATTCGTCTAATTTGGGAGCTGGAAACGCAGCTACACAAGATGGAATTCACTCCTTCCCTAAAGTAGAGGTAAGTAGATAGATTGCTCCCTTGAGGGTTGATCCCGGGACTTGAACGATGTGGCACCATACACCTTCTCATGGCTCGAGAGGTGTTCACATATAGTAGGACTATGTTGTATTGTTCATTAGAGGGATCAATGGTACTTAAGGAGTGAGATGTAACTATATGGGCAAAACGGTAAATTGGCCCAGCTGTACTTACGATCATCTGTGAAGGGTTATCGTACTAATTATTGGTTATATCCGATGGACACAGAAATATATCTGTGGTAAGAAGAGTTCAGTTGTCGGTCTTTAGTGGAATGTCTGGCAGTTAACGGATGGTGGATCTCGTGGCTAAAGAATTTAGTCAGCTATTCACGTACCGTTGGAGCTTCAAGCCATAGGTCTATAAGGTTCCTTTGGTAGCTTGGATACAAGTTAAGAATCAGTTTTTGGGTTAGTTTGAAATGTTCAAATTGACAAGAGACAGTTCAATTATATATGATATAATTGAACTGGTTAATTATATATCATATGATTGACTAAATGTATGAGATAAATTAATTTTGAGAAAATTGGATATAAATATGATTGATATCAAGTAGAGGAGAAAACACTATGGTTGATATATGATATCAAACTATAGGATATGAGTATAATATGATAATATTTATTATTTTATTAATTGGACAGTTATGAGATAATTGCCTGACGTTTTCTCTGAAATCATGCGTTAGTGGGAAGTTCAATTCGGTTTTCGTAACTGAAGAATAAAATGAAAATGGCTTTCATTTTTCATGATAGACGCATAATTGCTCACAGTGTGATTAGCAATCAATCGCATAGTAATTTGGAGCCTATATGATAGTGCATCCTTTATTAAACGATCGCACACCCACGCGCGCATTCTCTAAACGATCGCTTACCATTTTCTAAACAATCGCTTAGCGCCCGAGCCTTATTAAACGACCATATAGACGATTGTTTAGCTTTTCCTACACGATCGTGTACCTCACCTAAACGATCAAACATCCTGACTATACGATAGTCGTTTTCTTCTCTCACTTGGTTGATCATTCTACACGATCTCTTTTCCTTCTCACCTCTACCAAATTCGAACAGAGCCGACCATTTGGATTCTCACTCCGAGAATACCGAGGGCTTCGAGTGATGGTGTCATCCCTATTTTTTGCTGTTCGTGCCAAGCCGTTTGTGGTAGATGACTAGGGGGTGTTGCTAAACGATGTTCTAGCAAGAGTGCAAGGAGTCCGTTCAAGTGAGAGCGAGATTTGTTTTGAAGAAAGTCTTCAACTAGTAAGTACTCGTTCTTGTGTATGTATCTGAAAGCATGCCAGTAATTTAGTTATTTAATGCATATCTATATGTGTGAATGTATATGTGAAAATTCTGTTACAATGAATTGGCAAGATCTGCTTCCGCTCAGAGGTACTCTTGCATAAGAGTTCCTTCAAGTTAGACTATGATTTATTGTTCAATAAATGAATTAGTGGTACTTAAGGAAAGATGTAACTACCGGGGCAAAACGGTAATTTTGGCCCATCTATACTAACGAGCAATTTGTGAAAGGTCATCACGTTGTTAGCTGGTAATATCCAATGAACACAAAAATATATCTGTAGTGCAAAGAGTGCAATTGTTGATCTTTAGTGAAGTGCCCGAAAGTTAACATATGATGGATAATTTAATTAAATGAGTTTAATTAATTATTCACTATCGTTGGAGCTTGAAGCTACTGATCCATGAGGTCTCCTTTGTAGCTCAACGGAAATTAATGAGAATCAATTTTTGGATTAATTTGAATTTTTCAAATTAATTGAGGGAATTAATTCTATATGATATAATTAATTCAATCTAATTATATATGATATAATTACTATAATGTATTTGATACATTATAATATAAAGTTTATTTGAGAGGAAATAAATATTTGAATATGATTCAAATATTAATTATATGAATTTGATTCATACAATTAAATTAAATTCAAATGATATTTATATTAAATGTTATTGATGAGAGAAGTAAAACTATAGGTTATATTGTATTTGATACAATATTAAACCATAGGTTATATTTTATATCATATAACCCATGGTTATATATATATACACACACACGAAGGTAGTTATATATATATATATATATAAAGTTTCCTTCATGGTGGTATCTTTCAGTTCGAAAGGATTCCATTGAAGAACGGTCTTCAAATGTAAGGGTTACAAATCCTAATTTACATTTTGTTTTCGAGCATGCTTTATTTTCTAAATTAAGTGCATATGTTTTCGTTCTTCTTCTATAAAATTATATATACTGTGACAATTAGGAAATTGGGACGATCCCGTATTTCGTTCAATGACATTTAACTGGGTTCCTTCACAAATAAGGAAGAAGTGTATCTTCTCCTATATGTTGATGATATGCTTGGATGAACTAGATGAAATTAAAGCTCAAATGAGCAAGGAGTTTGACATGAAAGACCTAGGGGATGCAAGAAAAATCTTAGGTATGGAGATGTATAGAAATAGAAGCAAAGGAAAGTTGTTCCTTTGCCAATCTGAATATACATCTAAAGTCCAAAAGTGGTTCAATATGGCAGAAGCCAAGGCTGTTTGTGATGAAGTTGGCATTCAACAATATGGAAGCTATTAGGATCCTATGCACTCTAACTACATCAATTTTAGTGGATTAGCATGCAAGTTCATGGGTTTTCTAGAATTTTAGGGTTTGAAGAGTATACCTTTGTAGATTCCTCTAAATTTCTTCAAATCTCCACGAATTTCCTCTTTAATCCTTGAAGTAAACTACTATAAAAGTCTTCTCTACTATTCTCAGCCCTTAGATTCGATGGTGGAACCCAAATTGAGAAGAATTTTTGGATGGATTTTGGTTTAGAGTAAGTTTCGACAAAAAACTTGTTTTTGTCTCAAAATTGAGATTTTGCATGAAACCTTTAATCAAATTAAAAACTTCTATTTCTAAACTCAGACCATGCAAGCTGGATTAAACCAAAATATGACACTTAATAACCAACTTGAATGCTTGATTAGGTGTATATGGATCGAAAATGTGGGAAAATCCCACTTTCCATTCATTTTCTTTTATTTATTCATTTAAATTAACTTATTTATACAAAAATGTTTAAATTGGTTTTTTAACTTCATAAGTTTAACAATTTGTTTAAATAGAAAAAGAAATAAATAAATAAAAATTAATTAAACCATTTAATTAATTTATTATTAATTTAATATCGAATATGAAATTAATAAAACCCCTAATTTAAATATGAATCCATATATATATATATATAATAGTTAAATCTTATTTAAATATTATAAATTCTCCAATTTGTATAATTCGATAATCAAACATTAATTATATCAAATATAATAATCCAAACCTTAAACCAATTTTGAATATTTCAAATTCTCTCAACATGTTATTCTAAGGTTTAATCCTTTTACGAGCTAGTAAAGTGACCTAATGGATCTACAGATCATGAGCTCCAACGATTTGAGATTAATTGGTTGAACTCTTTAAACCGAATTAATTAATTTTCATTAACTACCGAGACACTCCACTATAGCTGAATAGTTGCACTTTCCTCGTTGTAGATATATTTCTGTCCACTTGATTAAACAATAATCAGTAAGTCAATCCTTCACATGTTGTTCCTATTTACAACTACATTAAAACTACGATTTTACCCTTGTAATACATCTTACTCCTTAAGTCTCCACTTATTCTCTAATGAACAATTGGTTTATGGTCCCACCAAAAAATCGCGTTCCTCTCAGCCACAGAGAGGGCGAGGCCCCTTTGTTCAAGACCAAGAGTTAGTACTTAAGGGAATAACCTATCTGCTAACCCTAAGATCGGTAGGAGCGAATTCCAACGTGCAGAACTATGTCTCAACTATCTATCCGGTCTCACCCCTAAAATGGGAGGCTCATTGAGCGATGATGTTGAGCCACTCTCACACATGCAGATTAAAAGATAATGTCGAAGAAACAAGAGTTCATAGTTAACTCAGGATTGAGATCGAGATACCTCAGGTCATCAAATTGAAATAGTAAGTTTTAATAATAAATGATCGTTATAAAGAAAAATGACTATTTCATGGTCCGGTCTTATGAAAACATATTTTTCATAGGTTGATCCTACTCACATGTTTCCAAATGAATGACTTTGGGATCACAACGTTTGTATCAATATACAAAACGAGTCGCATCCATAGTGTCGCTAGGGTAAGGTACCCAATCCTATCCAGATGCTTATAATCCGTTTTGGCTATATACTCAAACTTGATCGCTTTTTTATCTCTACATAAAGTTTAAGTATTCATGTTATAGCCATGAGTTCATTAGTTTATTGGATTTGGGAATCTATGAATACAATTTATATATTAAAAAACAACTTTATTGAAAAAAATCTCAATAATATCTTTATCATGTATAGAATATGTTTAAAGTTTACAAAAATGGAGTTTTAGGACATATAACTCAACAAACTCCGACTTGGTCTAAAACTTCAGTGGGTTTAATTATATACAAATATACAATGTTGAGTATGAGAGAATCAATCGACTAGGGCATCTATATATCCATGAATTCTTCCACTTGCCCTAGATTTATGAAGCTCGTAGTCCTAGTCTAACTAGGTGACCCTCAAACACTTTAGCCATGAGGGCTTTGTAAATGAATCAGCTAAATTGTCTTTTGAGGCTATTTGCATGATGATCACGTCTTCTCGGTGTACTACCTCCTGGATGAGATGCTACTTGCGCTCGATGTTCTTTCCACGCTTATGGCTTCTTGGTTCCTTTGAGTTAGCAACTACTCCAATTTTATCAGAATAGAGGGTGATTGGCAGATGCATATTTGGAACCACGTCCAAATCGGTCAAGAACTTTCTAAGCCATACTGCTTCTTGTTCACATGCAGCTACAAATTCCGCTTCCATGGTGGAGTCAACAATACAACTTTGCTTTATACTCCTTAAGCTATATCTCCTCCATACGAAGTGAATATTGATCCCAAAGTAGATTTCCTAGAATCCACATCGATTTGAAAATCAAAATAAGTGGTTCCAGTAATGATCAAATTCTTAGAGCCATACACGAGCATATAGTCCCTTGTTCTTTGAAGATACTTGAGGATGTTTTAATCGGCAATCCAACGACTATATCCAAGATTAGACTAAAACCCCCTGACTATTCCAACTGCAAAGCATATATCTTGATGTGTACACCACATGGCATACACGAAACGCTCGACTGCTGATGCATAAGGATTTCTCTTCATATCCTACACTACTTAAGGTGTCTTAAGACACTGTTCTTTAGACTGATGAATTCCATGCCTAAAAGGTAATAAATCTCTGTTGGAATTTTGCATTTTATATCTAGACAAGATCTTGTCTATATAAGATGTTTGAGATAGTGCTAGCATTATGTTATTGCGATCCTGAACTATTTTAATTCTAAGAACATACTGTGCATCTCCTAAATCTTTCATTTGAAATTGTGATGCTAGCCATCTTTTGACATCAGCACGGAATCCTATCTCATTTCCAATTAGTAGGATATTGATAGCTTGTAGAAATACAAGCTATTGTAGCCTTTTACATAGAATTACGAGGGTTGATGAGAAGAATATATGTTGCTATTGATAAGAATTCATGTGAAAAAGTGAGCTTGCGTCGATCAGCACTGGAAATCCCCACTAACCCTATATCATGCATTATTCTGCGTCAAAATGTCTATTTTTGTAGCTTTCGTAGGAATCGATCACATGTGTTGATCCCAGACCATCGCAAAGTTGATTGCATGCGTTGATTTTCATGAAGACAAGTTCGTCGCATGGAATGCTGCAACTACAGAGTGATAGCCGTGATAGAGGATGATCACAAAGTGGGTGACATGTGTTAATACTTCAGAAGAAGCAATCATGATGCATACCTCGGGAGTGGCAAAGAGATAAGGTCATGATGACATTTCACCTACCGTGACAAGGATGGTAGAGATTTGGAATGGGATGACCAATGTTGTTGGCGTTAGAGCTTTATAAATAGAGCCTTGGAGCCAAAATTCAAAGTATCTGAGTCTTTACCTTAGGTAGATTCTTGTGATCACAGATGAGAGCATGAGTAGACAGTCTTTGAGAGTTCTTCATTCTCACAACCCTTTCCAAGTGACGACTAGAGCTTCACCGGAGATAGAGCTCGAGAGAGACTACTCTACCACCCATCCATTGCACCACCAGCAGCCTTGACATACATCTGATGGAAGTAAAAGATTGCCCACATCTAGCCATCAGTTTTTCTTCTCATCTCTATATTGCATTACATTTTGGCTTAAAACATTAATACATGTTTTAATCAATGCATCTCTTTAATTCCTTCAACATCCTTGACATCATCTTTTTCTACTTTATCATCTTTTACTTTCACCGTAATGAGATAAGTATGGATTGTAAGAGTTATCGCATACTCAATCATGTGGTATAGAGATATGATGCATGTAGCAATCCATCGAGAGGTGTGCATTGCGTGAGTACAGTGAAATAATCCTCTTTGCTTAGTGCGAGGCTATCACAATGTTTGTCTATGACTTGAGTGGCTATAACCAACAGCCTGAGAGGTTAAGTAGTGGAACTCACTAAGCAAAGTAACAGTGTTCTTAGAGATGGGAATAATCTTATGCTTAACGCAATCATGTGTAATAGAGATAGAAGCATGTGGCTGACCACCGAGAGGTGTGCGATGCATTGGTGTGGCGAATTGGGATTATTCTTATGACCAAGCTTAATGACACGGTGAATTTATCCCCTTCACAATTCTATTTCTCCATGCATCTTATTATGCATTAACAGTTGTCGCATCTCTACCAATTCTTATAGTCACACTTCAATTGCTCAGTATGTTTAGTTAGGAGTAGGAGTAACGCATAATCAACTTATTTCTTTTTAATTTTATTTACCACTCAAACACATTACTTAATAAACATCATTTAGTTATAAGTCCCTGTGTTCGACCTCAGATCATCTTGAAAAACTTGCGTTCTCGTATACTTGGTGAGAGGGCAAGAAAACTTTTGACAGGAACACATGGTCATCACATTAACGCATACTGCATATCCTTCAATTTAATGCATGGTCATCAACGTATAGAAAATCAATGCATAACATAAGAACACCACAATTTAATGCATGGTCATCAACGTATAGAAAAGCTACAGTTTTGTTGACAATTTTCTTGTAAACACAAGATTCGTCAACGTTCTGTTCAAAGCCATAAGGTTTTATCTAAGTGTCAAATTTTATATTCCAGGATCGATACACTTGTTTTAACCCATAAATTGATCTTTTAAGTTTGCAAATCTTTTGCTCCTGACCCTGTTAAATGAATCCTTCTAGTTGAGACATGTAGATACTTTCTTCAAGATAGCCATTAAGAAAGGTTGTCTTGACATCCATTTTCCATATTTCATAATCATAAAAGGCAGTAATGGATAAAAGTATTCTAATAGACTTGATCATGGCAACATGAATGAAGGTTTCTTCGTAGTCCACCCCCCTCTCTTTGATTCTACAAGTCTAACTTTGTAGATCTGTACCCTACCAGCTTAGTCTTGTTTTCTCTTGTAGATCCACTTATAACCAATAGATTTTATCTCATCTGATTGATCTAGAAGTTCCCAAACTAAACTGAAGTACATAAACTCAATTTCAAGCTCTATGGCTTTTATCCATTGGTCTTGATCCACTTCCTCCATTGTCTGTGTAAAGGTCAATGGATCCTTTAAGCCATCATCAGGTATGACGACTTGAGTTTATGTTAATCCATGTACCGGTCAAGCTATCAAACAACCCTCTCACTACGTCGAGGCATTCTCAATTCTTGAGAAGGGTGTGACGGACCTGTTGCATCAACAACTCTTGTTGAAAAACCAGCTTGATCAACAACTTTTGTTGATCTATCTGTAGTTTCTTTGGACATCTCGTTTAATACTAGTTTACTGTTAGGTTGATGATTTCTTATATGACCTTCCTCTAAGAATGTAGAGTTTCTTATATCATCTTGAGGATCATAAAATAGACCACATTTTGTTTATTTGGGGTATCCTACAAATAGGCATAATTTTAAACGTTGTTCCAATTTCTTTAAGTTTTGCACCAACACATATGCTGGGCATCTCCAAATCCTGAAGTGATGTAAACTACCTATACATCCTCTCCATAACTCGTACGATATTTCTGAAATACTTTTCGAGGGAACCATGTTCAAAATATATACTACATTCTGTACTGCATATCCCCTAAAGAACTGAGCTAACGGTATTGCATGTCTAATAGGGTTCTATTTCTCCTTTTTCCTACACTATTTTGTTGTGGTGTACCAAGTGTAGTAAGTTGGGATTGAATTTCATGTTCTATCAAATAGTCCTTAAAATTTAAATTCATATACTCATCACCTTAATCTGATATAAGTGTTTTAATCTTTTTACCTATTAAGTTCTTGATCTCTGCCTTATACTCATTGAAGTTTTCAAATCGGGCATATGATGCACCTGGTAAACATAGCCATATCTTGAATAGTCATGAACAGATGAAGTACTCAGATCCTCCTCGAGCTCTAACGTTTATCGGACCACAAAGATCTGAATGTACAAGCTCTAGAGGTTCTTTGGCTCTTAGACCTTTTCCTATAAAAGATCTTTTAATCATTTTTCCCTTAAGACATGATTCACATGGGGGCAAAGACTTTTCTTCTAACTGATTTAGAAGTCCATTATTTACTAATTTCTCAATTTTATTGAGATTTATGTGTTCAAGTCTTAAGTGCCAAAGATAGATGTTAGGAGAATTTTTTTCGTTTCTTATTTTGAGTTTCAGCTGTTTTAAACATCTATATATTTAAAATAGATTTCGCCTCAATTGGTTTTAACACATATAAGTTATTTTCAAGTTTAGCAGAACATATTTGAACACCTCTTGAACTAATGAACACTTCATTGATATCAAACAAAACTTTTTACATATGTAAAATAGAAGATTGAAATGAAGTTCCTTTTCATATCTCATACATAATATACATTTTCCAACAAAATGTAAGCATCTCCAAAAAATAACTTAAGATCTCCCACTGCACGAGCCGAAATGAGTTCACCTGTTTCCACATTGCAAGTCATCTCGTTCTCTATCAACTGTTTCCAAGAACTAGTTTCCTGAATGAAAGTGGAAATATGGTTAGCGGCGCTTGAATATAGTATCTATGTCAAATGAAAACTTTCCACTAAACATGTTTCAACTACAAGTAAATCAAACTTACATTTTGCTATTATTTAGGGCAATTTTAATCTAAATCTAATTTTTCAGCCTTCTTTTCAGTAAGATATTTAGGGCAATTCATCTTCCAATGCCTATCTTCGTTGCAATGGAAACATTCTCCTTTTTCAACCTTGTTTTTGCCTTTCTTTGCAGGAGTTTTCTTTTTTCCTTGTCCCTTCTTTTTCATTTGGATACTCTTATCTTTTGAAGGTCCAGAATTTTTAGAAGGTTTAGTCCCAGATGATGATCCCTTCTAGAATTTTCCTTGGGTTACAACTTTTGCTTTCCCTTCTTTACTCTTACTTTTCATTAGGGACTGGTAAAGTCAGGAGCTCATTCAAAAGAGTAGTCAAGTTATACACTATTTTATTCATCACAACATTTGTATGAAATGTTAGGATACTCTTCGAAAGATATTTCATGATGAAATTGACTTGGTACTTTTCGTCTATGACAACCTCGTTTGCTTCGCAATATTGAAGTGGACCATCATGTCCCATCATGTCTAGGACATGTTCTCTAATAGAGGTCACCTTCTTCATTCAAAAATTGCAAATGTATTTGATAGCATCGTGTCGACAGATGAGGACGATTGTCCAAATATTGCCTGTAACGACTCCATGATCTCCTTAGTGGTGACCATGCTCTCTTGCTTTTAAGTTAACATATCAGATATGCTAGCTAAGATGTAGGCTCGAGATTTTTTATTTGCTCTAAGCTATCTGTCATATGTATCCCGAACATTTCAGTTTGCAGTTAAGCATGAAACTCAAGGACATTCCTTCGTTAAAAAAAATCTCAAATCATCCACGGCTGGTATCGTATTTATATTTGATTTCCAGTTTGAATGACCCTCACCGTTAAAGTTATCGAAAGCTAAAAGTTAAATAACTGAATTCAACATGCTGAAACATAAACAAATGCTATCAGAATACTGCATCTAAATCCAAATTCATTTTAGCAAAAGTAATAATGTACCCAGATTTCATTATTTATTTGAAACAATACTTTAGTGAGTTAGAATAGATGCTACCGAAAGGCAGTCAAATATTCATTCACTAAAGCAAGACATTTTTAACTAAATACAAATTCCAGAATAACTCTTTATTCCATTATTTATTTAGTTACCGTTTTCAGTCAAGAACTTGCTAACACTTAGTAACTCTTGTAAGTATAACCCTCAATTTTCAGATTTCATAGAATGGTATCAATAATCCCTGAATTTTGAAGAAAATGTTAAAGAAGGAATGAAGAAGCCCTATTCATTTTTGAAGTTTAAGTTGTTTTTTAATCCTATATTACAACCCTCTGAGGGGATAGTCGCTGAAAAATGACTAGCTAATGCCGCTTAAAAATGATAGCAACCGCAACATAAGAATCTCACAGTTCCAACTAATGGGAAAGACCACAGGATATGTTGACACATTTTCTTCACCCACTTACTTTGAACTGGTTTTCATATTCACCTTGTTATTGACCCATGCAAACACTTTCCAAATAGAGTAGTCGCGGTAAAAGCGACATGAAACCGAGCATGGATCTCACGATGTGAATTCTTAAGGACATGAGAGCTAAAAACAACATATCATATATCATATACATTGTTAGTCTCCCACTGAAGTGTTCTATTTGTTTGATTATATCTTTACTTAGATATATTTTGGCTAAAAAACATCCTAATTCTAGGTAATTATCCAAGTATAACGATTATATTTGGATTTGACCTACGATGTCTAAGTGATAAAACCATTTTATTATCCCACATCGCTCATGCATGCTCATTAAATCTGGTTAACATCACTAAATAATTCGACTATAATTTCTAGGTAGCAGGTGCTCCGTAAATCGTCAACTTAAGTACCTTCATCCTTTGACAAGATTATAGTCTGGTTCAGTTTTTAATTAGAGTTTTACAAGATAACGATCTATTTTAACTATTAAAACAAATTGTTATATATTAACCCTAAGTGAGCATGCATCTTATCTTTGTTATAGATTTTAAATGTCTAATTCATTCTATAACACTTTAAAAATACTAAAGACATGCTATATCATACGTCAAGCATTCCACAACTTAATAGAACAATTATATTAAATATATGAAACCCTAAATCATGCATACTATATATTATAACATATTATAACATACTTTTAATGCATGATACATGATTCATACGGTGGGATTTTAAATCTACATGACATACTTTATGCACATTCAAGATTTAAATTAATTAAACATACACTAAAATGGAGTACTGCTTAGGCCTACTAAAAGTAATAGACCATCCAACTGAAGGTTAAAGCTATAAAACAAAATCAAGGTATGAAGAAACTCTTTAAGCTCAAGGTGGAGAGTTGTAAAAGAAGGTGGGCTAAAAATTACTTTTAACAAAACAAGCTCCAGCTGAGTCTTTTTTTCCAGCTCACCTCACACAAGGAATAAATGTTCGTTAGTGAAGTTAGCTGAAATAAAATAAACCAGCTTCTCAGGATTATTGTTTTAAACTAACTCTCTATGTATATATATATATGTACATAAGGTGTTTTCTCTTTTGGGCTTCTCTTTTATGTTGATAATCTGCTTTAAAAGGATATCATATTGTTGTGAAAATATTTCAACGTTCATTGTCCTGACACCTTTTTGTGTAATTGAATAGAGTATTAGAGAGTTTGGTTTATTTGGATGGAATGAAATGTTACATTTCTTTTTTAGTGAATTGCGATGTTTTCCAATTAGATTGAGTAAAATGGAATGATATGTAAATTGTGTTGCATTGCTTCAATTTGTATGTTGCTTTGATTGAATGAAACTGTATATTGTGTTATGGATCATTACCATGTAAATGTGTTCTGAAATTGAATTGTTTAGTTGAAAGGTTTGCGTGGATTTGAGTTTTGGAATTAGTTGTAACATGAGCTGTGAATTATTGTGTACGAACTAGCTTTATTTAGATTTTGGGTTCTAGTTATGCTAATAAATCTATTCCGTATTGAATTAGAAATGATGTCAATTCTAAACTATCATCTTATACTACAACGATATCAATTTTAACATGCATTCAATTCATGTCTACAAGATCGATTAACAATCGACATCATTTCAATTTGTCATTGTACATATATGCTGACATTGGGTATAATGTTGGTTCTAAACTAACATCATAACTAATCATCACTATATGGTTACAAACGATAATGACATTGAATTTGTTGTTATTTGTAAACTAACATCGTAGCCAACCATCAACGAACATGTATGATACTGTCACATTCCACAACCTTCATGTACATTATGATAACAAGTAGAAAGAAAACGATTTAAAACATGCATCATAAATATACGACATCAATTCAGACCCAATATTATAGGCCAAATATTTGTAGTGTTGTAAGGATAGTTACATATACATGTGAATTTAAAGCAATATAAGAGGACCGACAATCAATGAAAACCCTAGATTTGAAAGACTATATATAATGTTGGGTTTTGGCAAGATAATAGAATAAGTTGTTCCACATCAAAAAGATTAAAGGAAGCAATAGGCTCCAAATACTATAAGGGGCCGTTTGGATTGAGGTTTTCTCAATGCCCAGGAATTAAGGATGTCTGGAATTATATGTCTGGAAATCAAAGATGACTATGTTTGGTTGTGCATAGAAAAAACAATGTATGAGAATAATATGTGTGGGAATAGTATGTGGGAATTAAAAAAAAAAAATCGAGATTGTGAAAACAAGTCCAAACGATTGTTTACAAAATATTATACGATTGTTTAAATTATCTACATGATCGCTGAGTAACAAAATACTATTCAATCGCCTACCCAATGCTATACGATCGTTTACCAAATGCTACACGATTGCTAAGCTCGGTTACACGATCGCTTAGCTCTACTACACGATCACTGAGTAACAAAATGCTATACGATCGCCTACCAAATGCTATACGATTGCTTACCAAATTCTACACGATCACTGAGTAACAAAATGCTATACGATTTCATGGCTAGAAGGAAGAAAAATCGTGGTAGGAAGCTGAAGAAGAAATGAAAACTCATACTTCTCAATGGGTATGCAATTCCTTCATTTGTGTGGGTAAAAGATACCTAGGAATTGCCTTTTCCAAGATAAATAAACAAATCTCACCAACCAAATATGGACTTTGTAAACCCATTCTCATTCCTACTCTCTTTTCCCTCCAACCAAACGGCCCCTAAAAGAAAGGGATATGACTCTCATTCCTACTTAGAATATTGTAAGTTTGAATGTGTTGAACTCTAGTTAAATTCCGTTTTTGTATTCTCTAGTTTTAAAGTATCGAGCAAAGGGAGTAAGTAGTACAAAAGTCTTGTGAGGACACCTTTGTAATTGGAAATGAGAAGAGAATTTTGTGTGAATGTATAACAATTTTTGTCCTTTTAGAACGGTCGTGGTTTTTCTTTCTATTTTAGAGTTTTTTTTTTTTTTTTTTTTTGTGTAAATTTGTGTCTTTTAATTTTGTTTTTTTTCCTTTTAATTTCTCAAATATTTTCTGCTTATTCATGCAGTGATAATAATATGCTCCCAAAGACAGCTAACCTTTTTATTTGTTGTTGTCTATCTTTCCTTTCTGGCCATGTGCATGATACCTAAAAATATATATATATTTTTAACAGAGTACCAGAGGTTGATGAGATGAAAGAAGGAATTATTAGCAAAACTAAAACTCGTCCACATTCTGTTGAAAGGGGAGATGAAGGCCCAAGTGAAACAGAAAAGTTCAATAAATTCTTCCCAAAAAGTTTTGAAAATAACTTTACCTATTTTTCCTTTTCCAACCAACTGCCCAATTAGAACTCTTTTATTTTTTAAGAATTAAGAGGATTTTCATAAGATTCGAACCACAAATTTATTGATTGTTAATTAGCACATACTTATATCTGTTAAACTAAATTCATTTCGACTTTGTTTATATTGATTGCCCCATTTACATGTTCGTACTTTAACTTAATGTAACTACCAAAACCCTTTTAAAACTCATTTCAAGAAGGCTTTGCCAACATATAGAAAATTTATTTCACACAAAAAATGTGTGAACAAAGAAACAAAATCAAGTGTGAAATCAAAGTCTATAATTGGAAGCCATTATTTGTGAGAAGAAAGGGATCATGAATTTCCCTAGCAATAAGTTACTAGTCATTATTCACCCAATCAAACCCCTCTCTTTCATTTTGAGAATCAATGCTTCAATTGGGTCTATATTACTCACTTTCACACATGTGAATCACACTTGGCTTTATTCTGTTGCTTTCTTGAAATTGGCATTCAACAAAACATCTCTCTCTCTTCAATTTGGTATGGTTTGGACAAAAGATTTGCAAATATGAATGAACAAATGATGAGCAAGATAAAAATTTTGGTTTGGATTGAATGGGAAAGGCTGTGGGATATACTAGTAAGTATCATAGGACCACTAAGAGCAGTGCCATATGAAACATAAATTATGACAAGAGATAATTTTTGTAATGTTTTCAAGCTTGAAGCCACACTTATTTGTCTCCTAATGCCTTTTTTCTACTTCAACTTTTTCTCTCTTTTCACACATTCTTTCAAAGTTGAAAAATCCCCAATTCAATTCACACATACTCAGATGTTGATATAACACCCAAGTTAAAAGTCAATGAGGGATTTTAAAATTTGAACCCCTAAGTACAAATATCAATATATAATCATAGGAGCTTGCCAGATTGCCATCACTAATGGATATATTGGATTTTATAGGTAATATCATGATTGATTATAGGTCAAATTATATATATATATATATGTGTGTGTGTTTATCACCTTTACTTTCTAATTTAGTCATTGTACTTTATAAAATTTACCAATCATTTAATAGAAAGTAACAAAAATCTAATAAACCAAGTTGTGATAGATGATTTTGGACCGAAGGATATAATCGACATAAAATAAGGGAAGAAGCAACAAGATCGAAAAAATAACAAGGTTTGGACTAAAGATAATATTCTATGTCTAAAACGAGCATAGGGGAAGAGTTAATTCGTGTCAAAGTCTAAATTAATATGTTGACTTTGTCTTGGCCAAGGCCGAGGCCAAGCATAGCCAAACGCGAAATAGGGCACACCCCCAACTTGATAAATTATATGATTATCCTAAAGCGACTCTGAAACCCTATTGAAACAACCTAGATCAGTCACCTCTATAAATACGTTATAGTTTTATATGAGGTAATTTAAATCTCACCCTCAAACCTCTAGTTTTTACATTCTTTCACTCTCTTATTTAAATTATCAAAGTGTGTCTTGCCAATACCATATTGGTACAGCTTTTTTAGACGGGTGAAAATTATAAACTTACCAGGATCAAATTGAAGTCCATTTGAAAATGGTTTCAATGAATAAAAGCATCCATGGTTTTATCTCCATTTTCACAATTGCCTGAAAAAAGAATCAAATTGAAGCTATGACTGAATAACTAAAAAAAACTGTAATTTATTGAAAATAGAAATATTTATACACAAAACAATGACTTCTTTTTTTTATTTTATTTTATTTATAAAAATACCAATTGATTGTGGATCTGGTATCGATCTTATCAAAATGGTGAAAACTTATAATAAAAGTTACGTTAACGATAATAATAAGAAATAAAAATCAATATTTTCTAATTAACGTTGACATGGTTTATATTAATCATGTATAACTCAAAAAACAATTAATACTAAAGTTAGACATTGAAATACATATAAGAATTATGAACATGGAAGCAACATCTCGTCCACAAGATTCAACAAACTATACTTCGTGAAAATAAATCAAACTTGAATCAATTATAAAAGGGAGAAATATATTTATGGAAGAAAAGTAATGGTAAAAAATTCTATTTTGTAATATGAAGAAGAGACATATTTATAAACTACTGTCATCATTTTAATACTCATATCTCTTATTTAAGTTGATTAATTAATTACGAAACGACATGTTCATTTATCAAACGATACAACTTTATACCAAATAATCACTATAGTTTATTCCATATATATGTGTGTATAAAAAAAATAAAATTATGGAAAACAAAATTCTTCATTAATGTGCAACTTGGCTTTGTCACCATCGAAGTGAGAGATAATATATATAATAGAGCAATACTTAGATGCATCCTTTAGATACACAATTTTATGCATTCTACTATTATCACATACATATAAAATAAATTAAAATATAAAAAAGAAGTAGAAAGAATTTTTCATGTATCAAATTATGATTAAATAATTTAATGAAATATACAAAGATAAATGATACTCGGGATATTTTTCTATATATTAAAACTAACTTTAACAAACATAATTAGGGGGAAAAATGCAAACTTTGAAGTTACTAAAAGGAGAAAAAAAAGTTGGGCAAAAAAAGGGTTGGATTCTTCTACAATTTTCCAAAGCACCATGTTAATAATGAGAGAATGTGATGTCAGAATGTCCTAAGGATGAGGTTCAGAAGCTGACAAAACCTCAAAGGATATTAAATTTTTTATTATTTTTTAAAAATTATAGACAAAAAGTAGTGGCAATAATCTAGCATATGAAGGGAGGGAACAAGAGGGTACACCAAAGTGAGTGAAGACTGAGTAAGAAGGATTTATATTAGCAAAAACAGGCTAAGGGTGTCACCATGTGAGTTTGAAAACAAGGGTCCTAAACAAATTTAAAAATAATAATACTCACAAAATAATAACAATAAAATAATCTTTATTCTATTTGGTACAAATACTATAAAATATTATGTTTTGGTTGTTAAATATTCTTAAGAATTTTTAAGAACTAAGTTGGTAGGTTTGCTTCAAGGTCAGTTTTTTTTTTTTTTTTTAATTAAAAAAGCATCTATAACACAATATTTAGGGTAGATGATAAAAGTGAAAAAAAAAAAATTGTTGTAAGATTCACCATTCATAATCTCACAGAGTTTTGGAAAGAAAAATGGCTTTTAGTATTGTAAAAGATAGGGGGATGTAAAATTATAACAGGAAGAAAAAACAAAGATAGTTAAAAGGTCTATACTTTAATTTTATTTCATTTTAGTCTAT
Organism: Benincasa hispida; assembly: GCF_027475165.1. Classification (NCBI taxonomy): domain Eukaryota; kingdom Viridiplantae; phylum Streptophyta; class Magnoliopsida; order Cucurbitales; family Cucurbitaceae; genus Benincasa; species Benincasa hispida. Next base: position 20,155,873 of record NC_143488.1, read on the forward strand.
ATGTTTGTAATAAATTTTAAAAATAGTCATTTAGTTAGTTTATTGTTGGATTTTCCTTTTTTCTTTTTTTGCTAAAAAATAATCTTTGAAAATATATTTAAATAGGTAAAAGTAAGTAGTTTAACGATAATTAACATGACCTTTGTTTCTAGAGGTTAGAGGTTTGATCCCCATCTCTATAATTGTTGTACTAAAAAAAGAAAATATACTCGACCAGTGTATTTTCTTACATAAATATATTAAATTTAAATATACCATTTTGATATCAGTACTTTGAGACTTGTTTATTTTAAATCCTTGTACTTTCAATAAATACTAAAGTTAATCTCGACGGCTAGCTTAATGTTGATCTTTTAAGAACAATTAATTATGTATGATCCTTTCTATGGGAACGATAATCAAGTTTATTTTCTACCAAGAAACTTGTTAATATTATTTAAATAAAAATAATTTTGAAGGACTAATTTTAAGATTTATTGAAATTATTGATTTAATTCAGGTGCACCATCCATCCTTTGTTTTTCTTTACTATTATTGGAAAAAAAATAAATAAATAAAAACTTCAAAGGACTAATTTAAAATTTATCTTAAGTATAAGAACTAAAATTGAACAATTATACTATAAGGACTAAATTGGAAGAAAATTGACCACAATATAGTATTTTAATCTAAGTAAAAGAAGTTTTATGATAATGTAATTAATATTAATGAAGGAATCCTTTGTTTTGATTATCTTTTTGAGCTAAATTTTCAAATTATACTCTAAATCATAGAAAGCCCACTTTCAAATTTATACTATATTGATCATATACATGAGTTTTAAAACTCACATTCAAGTGATATGAAAGTATTATAGTTGTTACATACATTACAAACAAATTACACAAGGGTACAAAACCAAAAACCAGCTTTTATGCAAAGTTTTTGATTTAAAGCTAAATAAACTAAGCGTAAAATTGGGCCATGTTATATAAATCTCAAGAAACAAAACCATTAGCAAGCCAAAATAGAGTAACAAAATAATTTTTTAAAAAAAGAAAACAAAGAAGAAGAAGAAGAAAAAAGGCATGTGTGTATGTTTTTTTTATATAAATGTATTGGTAATATAATAACGTGTACTTGCTGTCTTTCTCATATATATTCCTTTTCTAAAAAGTCAACCTAGAAAACTTGGTCGAGTGAAACACGTCTCGTGGGACACATATTCATGTGTTTCTAAGTGGGTCGGTCCTTTCTCTCTCCTCTTTTCATTTTTTAAATATATATTAATGATATTTTTTTAAAGATTCGAATCTCAATTATATATATCTTAATCCATTGAACTATACTCAATTTGAATCATAATTAAACATATATTATTTCAATTTATATCAAACCATAAACGATATGATTATACTTTTTTGAGTTATTATAGGACTCAAGTCGACAAACATTATTAATCATTATATCTTTTAATAATATATCTCATAACAAAAAATAATTTGAAAATATTCATATATAGTTATAGAATATGAAAAAGAAAATATCATATTTCTTCTATCAGAAAGTCTAAATATCGTCAATTAAATGACAACATAGCTCAATGATAATTATAATTGACGTATACTATGCATCTTTTATTTTTAGAATTAAAAGTTTGAATTTAACTACTTGTATTAAAAAATTTACAAAAAGAAAGATGTTTCTATGTGATAAGGAAAGATATTACCAATGTGTTTTAACTTCTTTTTTCATTTTTTGGGTTTAATTAATTGAGTTTAAAATGCAATTATGTCAGAAAGCACTAATTAAGAGGGGCATAATTGTTGGAGTGTAAAATTTGGGTTTGATGTGATGGATAAATTTTAGTGACTGTCTAATGGGACACATCTCATCTTATTAAAGTCAATGAATTAAAATAACCATTAAAAGTCAACGGACATAATATTGGGGTTGACAAATGGAATGGTAAACCTTCTCCTTACCAATTTGTATGGCCTCTATTTTCATTGGTTTTGACTTTATTTAAAACAAAATGAGTCTTTTTGGATTTTAAATATATATATATATATATATTAGCTCTATATATGGGATTCAAAATTCGTTACGTGTATGAAAAATTTATCAAGCTATTGCCATTATTTATTCATTTGGTCAATTATGGTTAACAAATACTAAAAATAAATAGAATTCAAAATTTAAGGTTAAAATTGAAAACACTCAATAAAAGATTAAGCCGTAATTTTAAAATAAAGAGTACGTGTGGTGCTTTGATTATTCTGTAAATAAATTTACTAATAATTACTACATTGATTATTTTATTTTTAATAAACAGCTGTACTATTAATAACATTTCTATTAATAAAAAAATACCAATCATTTAGTAAGAATTCCAAAGGTTGAAGCTAGGGTCGAGGCCTTACAGTTGGGAGGAAAATATGTTCATTGCATAAATCTTCAAAACAACCGGTCACAAATCCAAATTTCTCGTAAATTGAAATGAAGCTACAAACATGAAATTTTTAAATCTTAAAGGGCATTAGGATCAAGGAGCGAAGTTATGAAATCTTGAGAGTTATGAAGTTATTTGACACAATATAAAGAATTAATAAGTCATGAAACACTACAAGAAAAAGAGACTCTTTCGCCCCCTAAAACAATCATTAGGAGAGAGAGGATCTCCCCTAACTCTGTAAAATGGGCATCGGGAGTTTTCACCAACACCCAATGCCATATAGTCGTCGTCGAGAGTTATCTCCAACTCCAGATGGGTAGCAAATAGGTGTCGAGAGATTGGACCAAATTCCCGACGCATTGATGAGATCGTCGGGAGTTTGGACCAAACTCCCAACAGGTCTCAATGGCTTGTCAAGAGATGGGTTTAAAAATCCTCAATCTCAAATTTGCAATTAGTTTGCAGATTTTGAGATTTTTCACCAAGGGCAACCCGTGCGTCGTTGTTTTCCCTGCCTCTCCGTTCTCTCCGTTCAGCCAAATTCGGGTAACCTATGCACCGTCGATCTTGTCTCTGTCTTTAGCTATTTCGTCTCCCTGTCGTCTTTGCCTCTCCGTTACAAAACTTTGTTCTTGCAATAGAAAAAACTAGTTGTCGTCTTGTCTCTGTCTTTAGCTATGCAGGTAGGTTTCTCTTTGCATTTTCTAGCATTTGCAGTTCTTCAATCTTCTCCATTATCATTACCCTCTAGTGATTTCCAATCGAAAACACCATACAAGTTAATGGATTAAAACCCCATTCCTAGACAAATCCTTCGATTCAATATCCCTTTCATTACCCATTTCTACCTTTTTTCTTCATCTTTTTATTTTTGCTCTGTCTAGATCTTACTTAGATTCGATATAGGTAACATGTTAATGTGGTTTTGCATATACTAATGTTAGTATGGAGATTGGTATCCTAATCCTCCCAGAGTCTCTTAGTTTATAATATATACACATTGTTATGAATAAAATAAAAGTTATTTTATTTGACATTTACTCATATCCAATAAACAAAGCTCCATGGTTATCGTATGTAAACTTAAGCATGTATATGAGATATACAAGTGAATCATGTCTTAAGTGATAACCTAAATAGGTCTGTAGTATAAGGATTAAGTTGGGATACCTGATCCTGGTGATACTAGGGATACGACCCGCTTTGTAGAGGTTTGCAAGTGTTGTGAACTACTACAAATGGTAGATCTTGGTCATTCATGTGGAAACATGCGAGTAGGGATATCGTATACAAAGAGTTTGTAAAAGACCGAACCACAAGATGACTAGTCTTTATATATAACGTCGTTGATACTGGAGACTTACATCTCACCTAAACGACCATAGGTGACATGACCTCAATTCTGAGTGTTTTGGGAACTCTTGCCTTTTGAGGGCGGTCCTTTGATTAGTATGGGTGAGAGTGGCCAGATTGCCAATTCAATATGCCCACCTTTTTGGGGACTTGTCTGATTTAGGAGCTGGAAACTCAGTTACAAAAGATGGAATTCACTCCTTCGCCGAAGCAGGGGTAAGTAGATAGATTGCTCTCTTAAGGCTGATTCCGGGGCTTGAACGTAATGGCCACAACTTCTCTTTGGAAGAGAAGACTAAGTTATAGTAGGACTATGACTTATGTTCATTAGAGAGATCAGTGGTACTTAAGATGTTAGATGTAACTACAGGGGTATAAAGGTTACTGGCCCAGCTGTACTTACGAGCGATCTATGAAGGGTTATCACACTATTGATTGATTGATATAGACACATAATATATCTATAGTAAGGAGAGTTCAACTATCGGTCTTTAGTGGAGTGCCTAGCAGTTAACGGATCGTGGATCTCGTGACTTAAGAGTTTAGTCAGTTATTCACGTATTGTTGGAGCTTCGAGCTATAGGTCTATAAGGTCCCCTTGGTAGCTTAATGGATTCAAGTTGAGAATCAGTTCTTGGTATTGATTTGAAATGTTCAAATTGACAAGAGGTAATTCGATTATATATGATATGATCGAGGTGATGCATGCGATACATCAAGTGGAGGATTAATGTAAATGAGATTTATATTAAGTACCATGAAATAGAAAAAAAGATATGGTTTATATGTTTAATGAGATGAAATATTAAAACAATAGGTTATAAATATACTATAGTAAGTTCGTTATCATATATATTTATAATAATATTAATTATTGGATAATTATCTCTTTTTCTCTAATAACCAATTGAATTGGAGGTTATTGGTAGTTTTATGGTAACCATGAAATAAAAGGAAAAATATTTTCCTAAATTTTGGTAGTGGTTGAAGATTGAGATTTTCCATTCTCGGAAAGACTTACAATGGCTGTCAAGTGAATGAGATTCACTAAACGATAGTTGAAGAAGAGACTAGACGATCGTGAAATGACACTACACGATAGTTCACTCAGCTGGTCGATAGCTAAACGATCGCGAAGCTTTTGCTAAACAATCGCAGAGCTTCTTTTAAACGATTGGGCATGATCTATACGATAGACATTTGCCATCTCCCACTTGCTCAATTGTTTACACGATTGTTCTTCCTCTAGTCTCGTCCTCTAACCAAGTCCACACAGAGCCCACACTTATGGATTCTCACACCGAGAATACCAAGGTAGCCATTGTGGTGGTGTAGTACTCAACTCGATATAGTTCGAGGTTTTTGGAGGCCGTTCACTGTGTTCCTGATCTTGGAGATCGCTGAGTTCATGATTGCTGTGATCGTGTTGTGTTGCAGTTGTAGTGTTCGAGCGTTTGTGATTGCTGTCTTGCTGTTTGAACAAGCGTTCATGATCGAGGGTGTTTGACGATGAGTCTTTAAAGGTATGATAATTGTATCCCTTAATCTTATGTAAAGTATGTTGTAATTTTGTATGTTGCATGACCAGTTAGTTTTTGTTTGTTGATTGTAATTGTGTATGTTCAAATACGACTGGAATTTGGAACGATCATTCTATTGCTCATGAAAATCCTCATGTCTGATTTCCTTCAGTTAGGACTTAATCGTTTCTACAAATGAAAAGGCAATCAGAGTCTTCATATATATGGCAGTTCGTAGTGTAAAAGTTAAAAATTTGAAATTTAGTAATCACTCTGAGCTAAGTGTAGAGTATGATGGTGTGGGAAATGGAGTAAATAAATATGCGTTCATTGTTCGTTCTCCATACGTCGCTAGTCATGCGTTGGACTAAAGGATATGCAACATGCGTCTGATGACCATTCATTCTTGCCACAAGTTTTGTTGCTCTCTTGCCAAGTATAACGAGATCGCAAGTTTCTCGGGTGATCAGAGGTCAAACTCAAGGTCTTATAGCTAAATGTTATGAAGTAAAATGTTTGCGGCGAAGAATAAAAGAATTTGAAGGTTATGGGCTATGCGTTACTTCTACTCCTAACTAACATATTAAGCAGTGGAAGTGTGACTGTAAGAGATATAGACACGGCAACTGTTAATGCGTAATAAAATGCATGGGAAAATAGATAAAATTGCAGGGATGTCTTCACCACATCAATAAGCTTGATCGCAAGGACAACCCCAGCCAGCGCAAGCTATGCGATTATGCTCCACAGACTTGACAAAGACGCATGCGATATATATACGATAGTGTCGAGAGGCCTTATGTCTAAGTCTCTATTCTTGCTCACGTGCTCTCACACATAAACAAGATGACCGCATACCACCATATCCTACCTATAGGATGCTTACGCTGTGTAATAGCAAATAGAGCTTATCTCTAAGCCTCTATTCTTGCCTATGCGATCCAATCTAACTCTCTCAAGCCTAGATTTAGTTTTTAGACTACTCTCTCAAGTATGCCTAAATGATGAATGATGTGCTCATAAGACAAGGTAATCACATAAACATGGTTGACATAAGATTATTCCTATCTCTAGGAATACTGCTTTTTTTGCTTAATGCCTTCTACCACTTACCTTCCCGGGCAATTAGCTACCGCTGATCAGCTCATAAACAAGCATGGCTACAACATCTCACTAAGCAAATAGGATTTTCTAACAACACTCGCGCAACGTACACCTCTCTGTGGATTTCTACTTGTTTCATATGTCTATGTCACATGATTAAGTATGCGATACTCTAGCAATCTACTTAGTCTTTGCAGTGAAAGTAAAGGATGATGAAAAAATGAAGATGGAATCGAAGGAAATAGAGAAATACATTGATCATAAAATGTATTAATCTCTTAAGCCACAATGTAATACATTACAGAGGTAGAAGAGATATGGAGGGCCAGATGGGCAATGTCTTGCGTTCGTCAGATGTGTGTCAAGGCTGCCGGTGGTGCCATGGATGGGTGGTGAAGTAGTCTCTTTCGAGATCTATCTCCGACGAAGCTTCGGTCGTCACTCGAAATGGTAGGAGGAATGAAGAACTCTCAAGACATCTTCTCAGGCTTTCGTCTGGATCACAAGGATCTGCCCGAAGGTAGAAGCTTGGATGCCTTCAGGCAGAAAACCCCAGATGTTTGAAGATGTGCTCCAATGCTTCTATTTATAGAGTTTGATCTCCGACAACATTAATGGTCCTTCTCTAAAATTCTACAGCTAACAGTGTGATGGACCTGCTCTGAATCTCTACTGCTAATGATGTGGTAGATGAAATGTCAACATCACCTTTTTTATACTCCCGAGGTATGTGTTCATACTTGGTTTCCGAAGTATCAGTGCATTCCACCACCCATGCGGTCATCCCACTATTATGGTTATACTCTATAGCTGCAACCTCTATGTGATGGACGCATGTGGTTAATGGCTGCAACATCCATGCTTTGAATGTATGTGATCGCCTCTATGATGGAGAGATTCCTCGCATGCGATCGATTCCTGCGTTAGCTACAAAAATAAACAATTGGACGCAAAATAACGCATAATAGTGGGTTAGCTGAGATTCTTAATGCCTATCGACGTAAGCTCGTTTTCTCATGAATTCTTAGTATAATCACCATATATTCTACTTATCAGCCCTCATAATTCTAAATAAAAGGCCTATAATGACGTGCATTTCTGCCCGTCATCAGAGTGCAGGCTAGAAAAATCTAGTTAGGAGTTCTTCTTAGACCGTGAACTTAGTAACATTAATGTTATCAATATGGTATCTTAGTCTTTAGTTTTCTTTCGGTTATGTGATTTTAAGAGCTTCTTCATAATAATAGGTCAAGGGTATTATTCTCCCCTATGCTAGTAAATATGGCTTTGTACATTTTGTAAGATGCTCATTGATCCACTACATATATTTCTTTGAACTATCAAATCTTGATTTGGTTGAAATTGTTTCTTGGAGCATCTTCAGTTATAAGAAATATAGGCATTGTATATTGAAATTGAAATTTGTAATCTTCACTCTTAAAAAAAAATGTTGGGATTGAAATTGAAATTATTCCACTTGGGTTCATTTCTTCTCTGTTTCTTGATTTCTGGAAAGAATACCATATACGATGGTTCATCAATGCTAGTTTATGCTCATATAACCTCTCTAGTTTTATTTACTTTCATTTGTTTGTCACACACTAAGTAATTACATGCATAAAAAATTGCATACTTAATTTTCATAAGATTTGTATAAGAGTTTCTTATAAGCACCTATAAGTCTCTAATGAATTCATGGTATATTTGAGTATATTTTATACTCAAATCAATATAATTTCTCAAGTGCGTCTCTTACTTCTATAAGCATCCATACACCTCTAATAAATCTTTAACAACTTAACTTGAGCCTATTTAATTAACTAAATTTATACTTTTAAGCCAAGTGTCAATAATTTATAAAAGATTCAAACAAATTATAAAAAGAATTGGTTCATTATTCAAGTGTCAATGACTTTTTAAACAATTAACCACAACTCATTGTCTAAATAATACAAGTTATAATTTGTTTTGGATTAAAGTTAGCTAGAAAAGGTTTATTTTTTGACTTTATTCTTTTGTAGACTCATTTCGTGCTTGATATGCCAAATCAATTACTTAATAATTTTATCGAACATCAAATGCAAAACTCATTCAAAGAATACAGAGGAGGTTTGCATTGACACTAAAAGAGTTATGGAAGCTTTGAACAAGCATGTGCCCACCCGCCTAGCCAGCGTAAGCAATGGAAGATTGGCATTTTTTGTGTGATCGGTTTGAGAGAAAAGCATTTCAGGTTACTTTTTCTATGTGGCATTGGTATTTTCATTATTATGGATTTTCTCTATAAATATCTTTTTTAATATAGGAAATTTTGGAGACCAATAAAAAGAATCGAGAGGCTTTACCATTTTATCGTATAGGCGGGGTCAAAGACATTCTTTTACATTCAATCTGAGTTATAGAAGAAACAAGGGTGACCTGTGGGACGTAATGACTTGTTCAAATAAACGCACTCTAAAAGTGGGAAGTTTGTGAATCAAGTTGTTGAGGATGCACAGGGAAGAAATGAAAGAAATGGTCAAACAAATGGTAAAATCACACAAAGAAGGACAATTGAATTAGGTATGATTAATTGATATTCTAATTTTAGTGAACATTGTTATATTTGCCAATATATTTCTATCCTACAGTTATGGCAGTCGTATTTGTTTATGCTTGTTTTTTTGTTGGCGGAGAAGGGGTTTGAATCATGTTTATGAATTACCTAATATTGTTTATGTTTGTTTGTGCTAATATTAAATGTGGAGGGAGGGAGGGAGGGTTGAATTGCATTTATGTTGATGAGTTGTAAAAGTATGTGACTTGCTAAGTATGAATATAGGGGGGGATAAATTCATAAAGTTTGAAGATTGACCGGGTTTGGTTCCTAAGCCTTTGTTTGTGGTTTTTGTGTTTTTGTTGTATTTTTATTTGTGGTTCTTGTGCTCTTGTGTTTTTATTGATTCAATAAACGTTTAAGTTTTCATCTTAATAATAATGTGCATTAATGTCTCAATTTAATTAAATTGTAGGTAAAATTGATGCTTTGGAGGAGTATTTTTTAGAGTCACAAGCTCACTACATGGTCATCACACTTTATCCTATATGTTCCTCAAGATGTATGTGAATAAACCTATGAAGGCTCTGAGTAGAAATGTGGAGATCATCCCAGTTTTATTTTCATAGAATCACACAAAATTTTCAGAATACAGAATATGCATAATAAAGAAAATTTACAGCATGCATAAAAGAAATTAGGGTTTAGAAAGAAGTCCTTACCTTTGAGGATCCGATCTTTTTCAAATTTCCTTTTTTCCAAAATTAGTCACTTACTGCCACGAACTCGAACCCTTGATCCAAGATGGTCACCAGCAATTGGAGCCTTCTATATTCTCTTGGATGAGAATCTAAAGAGTTGTGGGTTGTTGGAATTTTCAGAGAAAGGGAGATTAAAATTTGAGAGGGAAAGAGTTTGGGAGAAAATTACAGAGAGGTCTCCTTAGTTCAGTCTTCTGTGAAGAAGATGAAGATGTGAAAAAACCAACTCCTTATGTTCTTTCATCAGAGAGAAAAATGGGGAAGGAGTTAACTCCCTCTCATAAATTAATTTCAAAAAAATAATTTAAAAATAAAAATTAATTTAATAAAACAATTTACCTAATTATTTTAACAAATTAATATATATATGTGTGTGTATAATAACCACCTTATCATATATTAAACTATATATTATATTTGATATAACATAGTTTAATATTGTATTAAATACAATATAATCTATAGTTTTCATTCTCTCATTAATGCATAGTATTTAATATATATCTCATTTATATTAAAATTAATTATATGAATCCAACTCACATAACTAATATTTGAATGAAATTCAAATATTTATTTCCTCTCAAATAAATTTTATATTATAATGTATCAAATATATTATATCAATTATATCACATATAATTAATTCCCTCAATAATTTGAACAATTCAAATTAATCCAAAACTGATTCTCATTTAATCTCTGTTGAGCTACAGAGGAGACCTCATGAACCTATAGCTTGAAGTTCCAATGGTACTTGAATAATTAATTAAACTCTTTTAATTAAATTATTCAACATCCATGAACTGTCAGGCACTCCACTAAAGACCGATAGCTGTACTCTTCGCACTACAAATATATTTCTGTGTCTATTGGATATAACCATCAATAGTGCGATGACCCTTCACAAATTACTGATGACGTAAATTAGTGAACGCAATTATGTGATGCATGTCTTAAGTTATGTATTTGTTCTCATGCGTCAGTGGTCATGCATTGGAATGAAATGTATGCGTTGATCTCATATGCAATGACCATGCATTTTCTGTTACAAGTTTTCTTACGCTCTCGCCATGTATAATGAGATCGCAAGTTTCTCGTGTAATCCGAGGTCGAACTCAGGGACTTATAGCTAAATGTTATGCGATAATGTGCTTGCAGCGAAGAAATAAAAGAATGATGAGGGTTATGGGCTACACACTACTCCTACTCCTAACTAACACATTAAGCGGTGGAAGTATGAATGAGAAGTAGAGACATGACAACCATTAACGCGTAGTAAAATGCATGGAAAAATAGATGAAAAGGCGAGGAGGTCTTCACTGCAACATTAAGGTTGACCGCAAGGGTAACCCTAGCAAACGCAAGCTATGCGATCATGCTATACACACTTGACATAGATGCATGCAATGTATATGAAATAGTGTCGAGAATCCTATTTCTAAGCCTCTATATGACTGCATACCACTATATCCTACTTAAAAGGTGTATACGTTGTGTAATAGCAAACAGAGCTTATTCCTAAATTTCCCATTCTTGCTTATGCAATCCAATCCGCTCTCCCGAGACTTAGATTTGGTTTTTAGACTACTCTCCTAAGTACCCCTAAATGATGAATGATGCGCTCATAAGACAAGGTAATCGCATAAACCTAGCTAACGTAAGATTATTCCTATTTCTAGTGAACACTTGCTTACATTGCTTAATGCGACCAACCACTTACCCTCCCGGACAGTTAGTTGCGGCTGATTCTACTCATAGACAAGCATTGTGCCCGCTTATAGACAAGCGTTGCTATAGCTTTACACTAAGCAAATAAGGTTTTCTCACAACACTCGCGCAATGCACACCTCCCGATGGTTTGTTACGTGCTTCATATTCCTATGTCGCATGATTAAGTATGCGATACTCTAGAAATTTTACTCAGTGATGCAATGAAAGTAAAGGATACTAAGTGAATGAAGATGGAGATAGAATCGAAGGAAAATATAGAAATGCATTGATCAAAAAATCTATTAATTCCTTAAGCCAAAATGTAATACAATACAAGGAAAGAAGAGAAATGGAGGGCCAGCTGGAAGCAATGTCTTGCTTCTGCAAATGTGTGTCAAGGCTGCCGGTGGTGCCATAGATGGGCAGTGGAGTAGACTCTCTCAAGCTCTAACTCCAGTGAAGACTCTGGTCGTCACTCGGAATGGTTAAGGAGATGAAGAACTCTCAAGCTATCTTCTCACGCTTTGGTCGGGATCATAAGGATCTGCCCTCAAGCAGAAAACCTCGGATGAGAAAAACCCTGGATGATTTGAAATTCTGCTTAACGACTTCTATTTATAGAGCTTGATCGCCGACAGCATTAATGGACCTGCTCTGAATCTAACACTTGTGGCGTGATGGTTCTTTTCTGAATCTCTGCTGCTAACGGCATGGTAGGTGAAATTCAACATCATCTTTTTGATAATCCCAATGTATGCGTTCATTTCTGGATTCCCCCAACCTTGTGATTGCCCTTCTATTATGGTTATTATTCTGTAGCTGCAATCTCTCTGCGATGACCGCATTTGCTCAACAGCCGCAACTTCTATGCGATGGATGCATTCGCTCGACAGCCGCAACACCCATACGACTGATGTATGCGATCACTACATGCAATCGTCTCTGTGATGGAGTGATTCCCCACATGCGATCATCCTTGCGATAGCCTGGTTCCCGTGTATGCGATCGATTCCTGCGTTAGCTACAAAAATAAACAATTGAATGTATAATAATGCATAATAGTGGGTTAGCCAAGCTTCTTAATGCCGATAGACGCAAACTCATTTTCTCATGAATTCTAAGTATAATCGCCACATCTTCTACTTAACAGCCCTCATAATTCAAAACAAAAGGCCTATAATGACGTGTATTTCTGCTCGACATCAATTATTCGTAAGTACAGATAGCCAAAAATTACCATTTGGCCCCTATAGTTACATTTAAGTCCTTAAGTACTATTGATCCCTCTACTGAACAATAAGTCATAGTTCAATTATGACTAAACCCTCTTAGGCTAGGAGAAGGTGTAGCGTTACATTATTACAACCCTGGAATCAGCCTTTAAGGGAGAAATTTATCTATTTAACCCGACATTGGGGAATGTATGAATTCCATCTTGTGTAGTTATGTTCCCAGCTTCCCAATCAGACGAATCCCCAAAATGGTAGAATTATTGAGACGACGATCTGGCCACTCTCACCCATACAAATGAAAGGACTGCGTTCACAGGTAGGAGTTCACAACTCACTCTTGATTCAGATAATGTCACCTATGGTCATCCTGGTGAAATGTAAGTCTCAATTATGAACGATGCTTTATAATGAGACTAGTCATTTCATGGTTCAGTCTTATACAAACTCTTTTGTATAGAATACCCCCGCTCACATGTCTCCATATGAATGATCAGATCAGATCATTTCTAGCACTTTACAACAATTGTAACATCTACAAAGTAAGCTATACTCGTGGTGTCACCATGATAAGGTATCCAACCTTATCCAACTACTACAGACTATTTAGGTTATCACTTAAACGTGATCCACCTATATGTCTCTACATACATGTTTAAGCTATAGATGATAACCTTGGATGTTAGTTTATTGGTTTGTGGGTTTGATGTTACTAAATGTCAAATAAAATATCTCATATTTTATTAAATAAATAAAATACAATACAATTACAAACTATAGGACCCTACGATATTTCGGGCATTAACGCCAATAGTATGTTACTAAATGTCAAATAAAATATCTCATATTTTATCCATTACACTTCTCTCTATTTTAGGTAGCAAATAATACTATGGAGGACTTTTGTTTAATTTCAATGTATGTGAAAACTTTAGATTTCCTTAATTATTTTTTATTTGGGTTCAATTTTATGTTATGCAGATCAAAATAAAAAAATTAGAAGCAATTATTGGAATATAAAAAAAGGCCAAATCTCCCCACAACGACATAGGTAGTGGTCAAATCTCTCAATGAGATAAACAGTCATCGAGAGTTTGAACGAAGAAATCCAATTGGTGTATCAATCTTCTGATAACGTTCAAACTATTGAGAGAGAAATGGGAACCGTCGATGTATCATTGACCTTGTCGAGAGATACTAACTCCTGGTGGCATATATACCTCATTGGGAGTTTACACAAACTCCTAACGGATAGGCATTGTGCATTGAAAGTATGACTCTCGGTGCCTATTTCCTGACCATTCTCCTGACATGATGATGTTCATTAGGATATGATATCTAGATGCATTTTAAACTATATTACGAAAATGTCGTCGAGAAAATACTATATTAGTGTAGTGAAATTAATGATTTTTAGTCATGAACCCACGATGTTTTTGGGCCAAACGAGAAGTGGAGTTACTCCCTCAACTTTAACAACTTAGGCTAAACAATACTCCCTAACACACATAAAAGAAAGTTGGATTAGGTTTGACGTGACCTAAACCATCATTGTTTGAGTAATTCAGAAAATTATGGGAAGAAAAGAAGAAGAAAAAAAAACAATTTGATAAATTCGTATTGAAGATGAAAATAGATCTACTATAATATGGTAGTTTTTTTTAGTACAACAATTGTAGGATGTATCATCTTAAGGGTGTTTTATAGATTTTATATTGAAAAAATGAAATGATCTCACAATCTTCAAAACGTACCTGAGTTATAATTCCCATTGCCAATTCATTTTAAGACAAATCTTCATGTTAATTTGATATGGTATTTAAGCACATGAATCCCAAGCAAATATTGAATAAAATTAGACCCAAGAATGTCAAACGCTAAGAGTTGCCATCTTGAGGAGGCATGTTAAGAATCCCACATTAGAAAGATAAAAAGAACTTCCAATCATTAAATGTTAAACTACTATACTCCAGTTGTTAATTATTGGTTAATGAAGCCTTCATGTTTATTTAATAGACGAAATGATTGGACTTTCAACCTTAAGAGAATGAGTGCATATCAACTATTATAGGTAAATTTAGCCTGCTTAATAGGACCTATGAGGTGAGCTTAGTGGAGCTCAAAAAGCCTAGGAGAGAGCCTAATGAAGCCTAAGAGGGAGCTTAATAGGACCCATGGGAGAGTCAAGGAGAGCTTAGAGAGAGATTAGTGGGACCTATCAGTCAAGCTTAGTGGAGCTTAAGAAGCTTAATAGATAGCTTAACAAAACCATGGGAGAGCCTAAGAGAGCTTAGATGAGCTCAATGGGATCCATGAGGTGAGTTTAGTGGAGCTTAGGAGCCTATGGGAGAGCCTAATGGAGCTTCGGAGAGAGCTCAAGGGATTCATAGGAGAGCCTAGGAGATCTTAGAGAGAGGTCAATAGAACTCATGAAGTGAGCTTAGTGGAGCTTAGAGGAGCCTGGAAGAAATTTCAATGGACCACAGGAGAGAGCTTGAAAGGACCCTTGGGAGAGCTTAAAGAGAGCTCATTGGTACCCATGAAACGGGCTTATGAGAGCTCAAAGGAGCCTAGGAGAGAGCTTAAGAGGACCCATGGGAGAGCCTAGAAAAGTTTGCAGATAGCTCAGTGCGACCCATGAGGCGAGCTTATTGAAGCTCAAATGGGCCTAAAAGAGGGTTCAAGAGGACCCATGATAGAGTCTAGGAGATCCTAGAGGAAGCTCGAGAAAACCCTGAAGTGAGCTTAAAGGAGCCTAGAAGAGTCTAAGAAAGCTTAAGCATGATAAGCCTAAGTCTAGAGCAACCTAGGAGAGCTCAATGGGACCATGGGAGAGCTTAGAACTGCTTAGAGAAAGCTCAGTGGGACTTATGAGGTGAGCTTAGAGAGAACTCAGAGAACCCATGGAAAGAGCCTATCAGAGCTCAAAAAACCTATAAGAAGAGGTTATTGGAGCTCAAATGAGTCATGGGAAGCCTAATTGTGGCTTAGAGGACTCACGGGGAGCTTATAGAAAGCTTAGAGAACTCATGAGGAGAGCTGAGAAAGAGCTCAAAGAACCTATAGGGAAAGTCTAGTAAAGCTCGTAGAACACATGAGAGACCTCGATTGAAGTTGTATCTGTTTAGATGTTGGATTTAGTGTCCTAAATCTCGTTGATCTCGTAGTTTTTATTTTATAATAAAAATTATTTATTTAATTAAATAATAAGTATTTTATTCAACATTTAGATTGCATTAACTCAGTTCAATAAACTAAGCCAAGGTTATTTAATGTAGCTTGAACAATATGTGTCGATGTACAAGTGGATCATGTTCAAGGTCTTCAGTATATGGATGAGGTTGGGTGCCTTATCCTATTGACACTGTGGCTACAACCCACTTTGTAAGTATTACAGAAGTTGTAAGAGTTACAAATGATATGATCCATATCGTTCATATGAAGATATGTGAATGAGGGTATCTTGTATAAAGATCTTGTATAGGACTAAATCACGAAATAATTGATTTCTCTTTATAACTTGAAAAGACTAGCATTTCAATAGGATGATCATAAGTTACTTCACCTTAATCCTGAGTGAGTTGTGAACTCCTACCTATGAGGAAAATTCTTTGATCTGTATGGGTGAGAGTGGCTGATTTCGTCAACTCAATAAGCCTATCATTTTGGGGATTTGTTCGCGTGGTGAGTAGGGAACATAGCTACGCAAGATGAAATTCACCCTTTTCTCGTCTTTAGAGAAAGTAAATGAATTGCTCCCTTAATAGTTGATTTTAGGTCTTGAATAATGAGACTTCACCCTCTCATTGGCCCCGGAGGGATTAGTTTATAGTTGGACTGTAGACTGTTTGATCATTAGAGGAATCAATAGTACTTAAGCAGTTAGATATAATTACAGGGATAAAATGGTTATTTGACCCAACTGTAATTATGAGCAATTCGTGAAGGGTCAATTTACTGTTGATTGGATAAATCCATGGACACAAAAATATATCTACAGTGCGAATAGTGTAGCTGTCAATTTTTAGTGGAGTGACTGGCAGTTGATGAATGTTAATTAATCTAGTTTAAGAGCTTAAATGATTAATCTCGTATCACTGGAGCTTATAATCTATAGATTCCCCTTGTTAACTATAAAAAACAAGCAATAATTGTTTTTGGAATAATTTGAATTTTTCAAATTGTTTAAGAAAATTTAAGGTTTTAATTAATATAGCTACTATAAATTATGATGTATAGTGATACATTTTAATACATAGTTAATTATAAATATGATTTGTAATGGAAACTATATGATATGTAATAGATAAATATTTGAATAAGATTTAAATATTATTTATATGAATAAGATTCATATAAATACCATAGGTTAAAATTAATGTGTATATGATTCATATCAAAACTATAGATTATAAGAGAGTTGTGCATTTTAATGTGATTAAAAAATATATAATATGATTGATTAATTAAGTTAGATAATCAATCATTTATATTATAAAGTTTGTTATTAGGAAATTCTTATAAATAAAAAAATCCCAAAAATATTTACATTTTATAGTAAAAAGTTCCAAAGGTGCTTTGTACTTTTAAAACTTTTTGCTATAAAATGTAAATATTTTTAAATATTTTTTTTATATTTAAAAAGATCCCTTTATTAATATAACCTAGTATATTATATTATAAAATTAATAACCTCCCACTATAGGGGAGTTATTCTTCATGTGGATGGGAGTTAGAGTAACTCTCATCCCCTCCCTTTTCCTATTAGTCTGTATTGAGAATACAAACGAGAGATAGTTTTTTTACAGAATGTGAAAAAAAGCTCTATCATTCTCTCACCTTCTCTGTATTCACTCCCTCTCCCAAAAACAAAGTTGGAGCCCATTCATCCATTATTCCTTGTTTCCTGAGAATAACAAGGTGTTCGAGTGGTGGTATCCCTACTTATTGCGATCGTGGTATTGGAGCGTTTCGTTGTTCGTACAGAGAAGGGTTCTTGATTCATAGAGAGGAATTACGTGAAGAAGTGAAACATCAAGGATGTGTTTTCACTTCTTCAAACTTTCAGTAAAAAGTTTAGAATTCTAACGTTTATTATGTATTAGTAGCATATTTGCTTATCTGTTTTTAGCATTTTT
Source organism: Benincasa hispida (assembly GCF_027475165.1). Taxonomy (NCBI): domain Eukaryota; kingdom Viridiplantae; phylum Streptophyta; class Magnoliopsida; order Cucurbitales; family Cucurbitaceae; genus Benincasa; species Benincasa hispida. Next base: position 20,173,661 of record NC_143488.1, read on the forward strand.
CAAATTGAATTTCAATTGCATGGTGATCATTCACCTCTGCAAAGAATTTGATTCTTTCAATTAGTATCAGAGCCAAATCATGCAATTGGTTTTTCATTCAAAACGAAAATAAGAATTTTAGTGGGTTTTCCTTCTGCATTTTGAATGTTGGGATTTGCTGAATCGATGGTTCAAAATTTGTAATTTGTTATACTTCTTTAGAATGATTAAAGTGGTAATGACCCGTTGTTTTAGGAATTTATTTAATGCAATGGAGTCTGTAAGTCTGTGTCTCAAGGCTTTGGAAAGTGTTGCTAAGGAGAGGAGATCAAGATCGAAGCAAAAAGGACCCAGAATGAAGTAGAAACATGCATTATGTATTAGAGCGTAAGGCACAATGTTGCAATGCTGTGCTTTACGCTATGACAGAGTAGGCCCAATGCTGCGATGCTCGACAATAGCATTGAGTTACTGATGTCGAGCGTTACAATGCTACGAACAATATAACATTATGTTGCGACAGGTTTCCAGAGCAGCATTACGATGCTCGAGAGAAGCGTTGCAATGCTCCAAGGAGTTTCCACGTGCATGCAAAGCAGTTCCAGATCGAGGGTTCGAGCTTGGCGAATGTTGCTACATGTTTTATTTTTAAATTTTATTTATTTTAATTAATTAAATTCATATGATTTGATTATATTTATTTAGTTAATTTTTTTTAGGATGCCAAAATTGGTATATTTTGCTTTTTATTTAATTTTACATTTGACATATGATTAAATTGAACATTGCATAATGTATGCCATATAGTTTTTAAAATCTCACCTTAAGATAAACATTTATCATGTATCATATTTAATATAAATGTTATATGGTATAGTTGCATGATATTATAAGCATGCTCATGCATCATAATTAATATAAATGTTATAGTATATGATTGCATGCAATATTAAACATATCCATGCATCATACTGTTATATAATCATTATATACGTATGATGGATATGATTCATTTTCATTAATGAGTAGTATAAATGTTATATTATATGATGAAAATGGTATTGGATTGAACATGACATAGCTTAAAAATTATAATTGTTATATTTGATTAATGTCATTAAATGCATGTTATAGATTTTAATAATTTTATTACTTTATAAAAGTTATAACTCTAACGAATTAAATTAAAATCTATAATCAAAAGTTGCATGCAAACATAGGTCTTTAAAGATGTCCATTTGCCCCACGGGGCCAAAGTCCCATGGGGATCCGCCCCGAACGAGGTGGGGAATCTCCAATTGGATAGAGAATGGGGAGAGAGCGAGGAGAATTTTCTCTTCATTGTCTAAATAGGGACGTTCCCTGTCCCCGACCCCGACCCCGTCCCCGCCCCGATTCCCCACGTCGCCTTGATGAGTACAACACACACATAAATACATATATATACACACATAATAATAATAATAATAAAACTCACATTCTGTACTGAATAAAACTCACACACACATCTTTATTTATTTTATTATTTACATTGTAATAATCATACTAGAACAATATAGTTATTTTCTAATTTTCATAACTTTTTATAGTTTGATACATTTCTAGAATGTTTCAATAATGATTTTTCTATTTTTAAGATCAAGAATTTTGTAATATTTAAACTTGTAATATATAAATTGAAGGCTAGACTACACACACATCTTTATTTTTTTTATTATTTACATTGCAACAATCATAGTAGAATAATATAATTATTTTCTAACTTTCATAACTTTTTATAGTTTGATACATTTCTAGAATGTTTCAGTATTTATGACTTTTCTATTTTTAAAATCAAGAATGTTGTAATATTTAAACTTGTAATATATAAATTGAAGGCTAGACTATAATATCACACACATATATATATCTTTATCTTTTTTATTATTTACATTGCAACAATCATAGTAGAACAATATAGTTATTTTTTAATTTTCATAACTTTTTATAGTTTGATATATTTCTAGAATGTTTCAGTATTTATGACTTTTCTATTTTTAAAATCAAGAATGTTGTAATATTTAAACTTGTAATATATAAATTGAAGGCTAGACTATAATATCACACACATATATATATCTTTATCTTTTTTATTATTTACATTGCAACAATCATAGTAGAACAACATAGTTATTTTTTAATTTTCATAACTTTTTATAGTTTGATATATTTCTAGAATGTTTCAATATTTATGACTTTTCTATTTTTAAGATCAAGAATTTTGTAATATTTAAACTTGTAATATATAAATTGAAGGCTAGACTATAATATTGTAATATTTAAATTTTACCTTTTACAAATTGTGGGATTAAACAATTAAATATTATTCATTTTATAATAAAATGCTATAGTATATTATATTTGAATAAAAAATAGATTGGAAATAACTCATTTAATATACAATATTTTATTTGGTTGAGAATAGATTTTAAAATGGTTAAAATCAAATATATTACATAAAAAATAAGTAAAGAATTTTTCCACTCGAGGAACCCGATCCTTGTCAATTCCCCATGGAAAATCCCCGCTCCGGTCCGCATAAGAATTTCACAGGGACGGGAATTAAAATACGGCGAAGGGATGGGGATGGGAAAGGTTTCTCCATCCCCACTCCGCCTCGTGGACATCTCTATAGGTCTTAGTAAATTGTATATGGTTTAAAATTAATTCACCTAGACCTATGTTATAGTATTTCTAATATGATTAGAAATAGATTAATATTTTATTTTTATTTTTATTTTAATAGGATTAATTAGAAAGAATAAACGAATAAATTTATAAAATAATTATCTATAAGGGAATTTTGTCTGAGGAAGATTTTGTCTAGGATTGGGGTATTTAAGCTGACGAAAAAAGAATACCCCTACCCAGAAACCGACTTAGAAGGTGAATTGGACAAGTATTTTATAAGCATGCAATACATGATCATATTTTATTAAAATGTTTAATAAATGGAAATCATATATTGTTAAACTATTCGATATATATCTTTGTTAAGTTAATTGGTCGAATTTACCTAAGTTAATCAATCCTAGGTTCTAAAACACTTAGTAGGAGGAAAAAGAAATGTATGATATGTCATTTTTCTACTCACGTTCTTCTTAAAAGTTCACACCCATTTTTTATTGCTTTCCAAGGATTTATTTAACTTAAAGAATTTTAATCCTAGGCTCTCTATGGTTCGACCCGATCTTACCACTAAGACTACTTATTAGTTGAAGTGCTAGATTGTGAAAATAAATACTATTTGATCAGTAGAAAGCCTTGAAAACTTTCCTCCACATCAAATTGGCGCTGTTGCCGGGGAGCCAATCAATTTCTCTTTGTTAAATTTATCTTGTAAACTTTAAAAATCCAAAAAAAAAATTCCTTTTTTTGTGTTTACTTGTTTTATCATGGCAAATGGACTATCCATCTATTATTCGAAAAGTGCCGCTCATTAGGAAGTAGATGAGGCAAGAGAAATTCGTGAGCTTAGAAGTCAAGTATCTGAACTAACCTCTTTTGTTAGAGATCTGTTTACTAGGCAATTTTGGGATTTTGAGGCATGTAGAGTATGTTCGCTTCGAGGTCACACTTTCGGATATGTCCTCAGTTCTCACGTGACACTTTCGAAGCGTGTCCTCTATATTCATTGGGAGTTTCCTAGCCCGATCTTAATGTCAATGCATGCTCATTCCGCCTACTCAGGTAAGTCTTTAGAGGAACTGGTCATGGATCTTTTTAACTGCTCTTATCAATTTTTGCAGAAATTGCATAAGCAACAAGAGTTCTTAAGCTTCCAACAGGATATTCTCTATTTTGGATCTAAGGCCAGAGCTGACTTCAGAGTCTGGCTCAGATTGTGAATCAGTTGGGAGGTTGAACCAGCTCTTGTTGCTATTGGGTTTGGTGTCCTAATTCTCCCCGAGTCTCGTAGTTTGTAAACTTTGTATACATTGTTATTAATAAAATAAGAGTTATTTTATTCGCATTTACTCATATCCAATAAAGAAAAATCCATTCTTATTTAAGCATGTATATGAGACATACAATTGGATCATGCCTTAAGTAATATCTTAAAACATCTATAGTATAAGGAATAAGGAGGGATACCTTATCTTGGTGACACTACGGATACGACTCGCTTTGTAGAGGTTTACAAGTGTTGTGAACTACTACAGATGGTCTGATCCTGACCATTCATGTGGAGACATACGAGCGGGGGTGTCCTATACAAAGAGTTTGAATAAGACCAAACCACGAGATGATTCGTCTATTTATATAACGCTGTTGATAATTGAGACTTACATCTTACTAAAACGACCATAGGTGACATGACCTTAATCCTGAGTGCTTTTGGAACTTCTGCCTATAAAGTGGTCCTTTGATTAGTATGGGTGAGAGTGACCAGATTGCCAACTTAACAAGCCTATCTTTTTGGGGATTTGTCTGATTAGGGAGATGGGAACTCAGTTACACAAGACGGAATTCACTCCTTTCCCGAAGCAGGGGTAAGTAGATAGATTGCTCCCTTATGGGCTGATTCCAGGTCTTGAACATAGTTGTCACATCCTCTCTCTGGAAGAGAGGACCCAGTCATAGTAGGACTATGACTTATTGTTCATTAGAGGAATCAATGGTACTCGAGGAGTTAGACGTAACTATAGGGAAAAAATGATAAATTGGCCCAACTGTACTTACGAGAGATCTGTGAAGGGTTATCGCATTGTTGATTGGTTGACATGGACACAAAAAAAAATCTGTAGTGAGAAGAGTGCAGTTATTAGTCTTTAGTGGAGTGTCTGGCAGTTAACAGATGGTGGATCCCATGACTAAAGAGTTTAGTCAGTTATTCACGTACAGTTGGAGCTTCAAGCTATAGGTCCATAAAGTCCCCTTGGCAGCTCAATGGGTTCAAGTTAAGAATCAGTGTTTGGGGTTAGTTTTAAGTGTTCAAATTAACAAGAGAAAATTCAATTATATATGATATAATTGGTGTGATGTATGAGATACTTCAAGTGGAGGAATTAATGTAAATATGATTTACATTAAGTACCATAAAATAGAAAAAGATCTCTGGTTTGTATGTTTCATGAGATGATATATTAAAACTATAAGTTATAAATATAATATGGTAAGTTGGTTATCATATTTATTTATAATAAATTGATTATATGATAATTAATTCTTTTTCTCTAATAACCAATTCAGTGGGAGGTTATTGGTGGTTTTATGGTAACCGTGAGATAAAAGAAAAATTATTTTCCTAAAATTAGGAGTTGACTCATTCGGAAAGAACTCTCGGATAAGCTATTAAGTGAAAGAGTTTCACTAAGCGATAGTTGTGTAGAGACTAAACGATCGCTTACCATTGACAATACGATAGTCATTCAGCTGATCGTAGCTACACGATCACATGGCAAGTCTATACGATAAGCTGCCATTTACTAAACGATCGAGCACATCGTCTATGCGATAGACACTGTCTTATCTCCCACTTGCTCGATCGTCTAGTTGATCATTATCCTCTAGTCTCTTCCTCAAGCGAAGATCATACAGAGCCCACAACTCCTGGATTCTCACACTTAGAATACCTAGGTAACCATTTTGGTGGTGTCCTCACTTAGTTCGGGAATATAGTTAGACTCGTTTGGTTTCGAGGAGCTATTGGTCGTTCGTTGTGTTCGTGTTGTGTGTTGTTCGTTGTGTTCGAGTGGTGCTATGCTTGGATACTTGTAGATTGATTGACGGATTCGTGATGAATGGTTCTTCAAAGGTATGCATCCTCTATACCTTATATCATCGTTTAACATGCTATAATTTCGTTTTGTGCATGACCTGTTAGTTTCTATATTAGACTGAAATTGATTGTGTTCACTCGAATGGAATTTGGAACGATCCCTTCTATTGCTCATGGAAGTCCTCATGTTTGATTTCCTTCAGTTGCTACCATCCTCTAAAATTACTGAGTCATACATTAGTAAGAAAGTTTACATTGACTGTCAAGTTGAGCAACGGACCTCTTAAACTGCAGGCCAGGGTAAGATGATGGAAAATTTTATAATTTCTGAACTTTCTAATCATACTTCTCAATGTCTGCAGGAATCCCTTGAGTCTAACTTAGAGGCCCAAACCCCTATAAAAGTGGTGTATGACCTAGTCGTCCAACTTGCCGTTTTCATACTGATACTGAAGAGTCGACCAGATGCAACCATCGTCTGTGCCTATCACATCCTCTCCTGAGCTTACTTCTTACACCCGAAAGAAGGTATGATGGAGGACAAATATCACTCTGTTGTGATACTTACTGCTTATCTCTGTTGAATACATGACAACACAAAAATGTGTTATTTTCCTCTTCTTAATTCTAGGTTGTTACTATGTTTAATGTGTTTATTTAATGTTTTTATAGGTATCGATCATTTTGGAAGTTAAAATAGTCGTCGCAAGCTGTTCAGGGTTAATTTGGAGCAATTAGAAGCTTATTTGAACAATCGGACTCCAAAAGGATGTAAAAGAACAAAAATACCCCTAGACAGAGCGTTGCTACATGCATTGCAATGCTACATGCGCTCCGATTATTAAGAAAAGCCTTGCACGCATTATCTGTCACAACGTTCAATGCTCTGACGCCTGATATATATATTTCTCCTTTGTTTTAAGGCATAATTATCACCCACACTTGGGCTTCCATTTTCTTATTTGGGTGTTCATTTTGTAATTAATCGAGTAGATTCTGGGTTGTAGCTTCTCATTCTCTATGAGAAGGTAAGATTTTGGTTTCCTAGCTTAGAGATTTGGAGAAACTCAATGTTATTTTGGGAGATTCTTAATTTATGACGTATATGATCTTGCTTATGGATTCTCACTCTGAATTTATTGATTATGTACTACATTTCCATGTATTTGATTGACAACCAATACTTGTTTATGTAGTTCCATTCTAAGGTTTAACCTTGATTAAGGAAATGAACCATAGGAAGCAAGAGATTAGATTAATGTGCTTAGTTGTGAAGTTAACCGCACTAGGTAATGCTTTAATCAATCTTGATGTGAAAATCGTATTGAATGAGTTAACTAGACGGTGGAAGTTAATTAGTTCATCCTAGCAAATCCCATGAATTTAATACGATTAGCTAATGTTATTAAAGCGAGTTCATCTTTTCATGCTAGTTAATTAGATAATAAGGACGGTTAGTTAGGGTTCTAATTAATTTGTCTAGGCATTAGTAAGGAGTTTAAGTCATATGTTATGGTTCAATGATCTCACTTACATTGGGTGAATCCATTCCTCTTAGCTAGGACATCTCGATTGATTACACTTCTATCTTTATTTTTCTTGCATTTGCTTCGAGGAACTAATCTTTCGCGCTTGTAGTACCAGTTAGTATATGTAGTTTGTTCGATGATTTTTAAGTATTATTTGTCTAGCAAGGGTTTATGGGCGACGATAAATTTTGAGCTTAACAAATTGTCTTCGTTGCCAGGGATGCCAATTAGTTCTTTTTAGTTAGTTTTTAGTTAAAGTTTCTTTTTCTTTGATTTGTTTTCTTTCTTGTGTAAGTTGAGCATGACAGGATTTCCAAATTAATCTCGGATTTTCGAAAGCCGAATTGCAGGTTTTGACGATGAGGTAAGTGACCTTGATCGTCCATTGCCAATTTGACTACCTTGTTTGGCTATGTGACAGAGTGGAGTTCGTAACAAGCACTGGCAGCAGCCCCTGATGTTGCAGTTGAGTCTAGTACCACATGGTTATTCCGAGGAGGGGTGTTATGGTCATTTGGACAACGAGCCTCGCCATTTTTGGTGGGAGGAGTCCATTGACCATGAATACTTAGGTTGGCAATAGAGCTTAGGCCAAAATTTCACAGCACCAAACCAGTTGACTCATGCTTAGTTTTAAGGGTCAGGTAAGTCTTTAGAGGCTTTGGTTATGGATCTTGCTGACTGCACTTTTGAGCTTCAACAAAACAATCTTCGTAGGTAGCAAGAGTTCAAGTGCTTCTAGCAAGAGAGTCTTTACCTCGAGGCAAAGGCAAGAATTGACTTGCAAAGTTTGAGTGACCTTGTTGCTAAGCTTGCAACTTCAGTTGGGAGGTCGGACGAGTCATTGCCAGACCATTCCTTGGATTTTCTAGAGGCAGAGAAGCATGAGGTAGTCCACATCAACATAGTGGAGGAGAAGGAACCAGTTCCACGACATTCGTACCTAGGTATGGCTTTGGAGTTCTTAATTTCTGAACTTGCTTAGCTCTCTTTAGTTTTAGTAGGACGTTCAAACTCAGCTACAAAACATGATCGACCATGTTGCCCAACTGACAAAGGTCATGCAGAGATTGAAGAGCACACTAGAGATGCCCATTGTCTGTACCTCGGAGGCAGAGTTCCCTATGGAGTGCTACTTCTCCAGTGATGACGAGGACGTCATGCCATGCTTTATCGTTTTTTTGGCTAAGGAGGATCCCAAGCCTAAACTCGACAACATCCAGGTGATAGTTAAAGGTCGAAAGAGCACACTCTGTTTTAACTCCTAGTATTTCGTATATATTTTAGTTTTGTTCCCCTAGTCCTCACGAGTCTGCTGAGTCTTTTCTTTGTTTCAACTCTTTAGAGTCATTTGGGTCATTTGATTCTTTCTTTTCCTCTTTTTGCCATATACAAAAAAAGTACAAATTCGACCTGTCTTGTTCTCTTCAGAAGATGAGAAGCCTTATAGCCTTATAGCCTTATCGAGCTATATTGACTCATCCAAGAAGGGACCAAAAAAATATGAGAATTTCTTTGTACCTTGACAAGGGACAGATCACGTCGAGTAATCGATGTTAAAAATTTGCTCTTTCAAGAGAGAACCAGGTGATAAAATTTATTTCTTTCCTTTACCACTTTCTAGTTTAACTTTTTGTTTTTCTTTTGTAGGCTCCTTCCCTTTGCCCTAAAAGAATAATAAGATCAATTCTTGTGCAAGCCCTTATACCATCATCCCGTGTGCGAAAACATCATCAGGGGAGGTTTTCTACTCCCTTGTCACTTTTATTTTACTGGGCTTCGATTAGAGATACATTGGGGACAATGTATCATTTTAAGTTGGGGGTGGGGTATGTTGTAATAGCATGGGGTCCTTGAGCGCTGTGCTCGGACATTGTTTGTGTGCTTGAATTTCTTGCTTGCTCTTTTCCTTGGTTCGTTATGATGAGTAGTTGATGATACACCCTCTTTGTGATTAGGTTTGCAAGAAATTATGTTTGAAGAACATGATCATGATTTTTAGCCTATTTTAAAAAAATTTCTTATCTCTCATGCATTCCTAAGTCCTTTGTCTAACAAAATTAGGTCTTACATGCTTAGAATTTATATTATATGGTGTGTATATTTGTTGTCACCCCAAAAGCCCTAGATAATAGGTGTTAAGTGACTGAAAGCTCAACCTAATAATGCTTGCCTAAGTATTTTGCCAAACTATTATTTTGTGTTGTAAAAACCAAGTGTAGAGTAAATAAAAGGAAAGTTTGTAAAAGACAAAGCATGTTGTAAAGTAAAAGCAATTTTGTATGTTATTTTTGAAGGGGATTAACCTGGGGTGGCTACAACACCCGTAGTTTTCCTCTGAGCTAAAGTACCCCGAGGAATGAGTAAGCTTCGACACCCTATTAGGAATTGAGAGCCCTACAAAACCATTACTGGTTTGTGGGCCCAATTAGTAGGACTTTGGACTTACTCATACATGAATAGAGTAGAATCATTTAAAAAATGTGCTTGATTGATTGATTGTGATCGAATTTCATTTTTGGTTGCAAATATTATCCTTAGAAACTATTGAGATTAGAGTAACAACCTTTGTGATTGAGGAAGCACATACTTTTTGTATGAATGTGTGATTCTACCTTCCTCGAGGACAATCAAGAATTAAGTTAGGAGTATTTGATAGCACCACTAATATGTTATTTTGTTGGGAATGTCCTAGACCTCGCAGTTTGTAAATTTTGTGTTAAACATTCTATTTATCAATAAAATATTATTGAATATCTTATTCAATAAAGTTGTTGATTTTGCATTTAATTATGAAAATCCACTAAACATATCCATGACTATAGTATGAATACTTTAACTTTATGTGGTGACATAAACAAAATCAAGTTAATAGTATATAGCCTAAATGGTCTATAAGTATATGGATGAAATTGGGTATCTCATCCTTGTAACACTATTAGATGCGGCCTATTTTGTATAGGTAATACAAATAATGTGATCCACAGATGATTCATGTAGAGACATATGAGTAGGGGCATCCTATGCAATGAGTTTGCATACAAACTGGACCACAAAATAGTCTTTTTTTTTTTATAACGACCGTTTACTGTTAAAACTGATCATTTCATACTTAAGTAACCTAGGATAACTCGATCTTAATCCTGAGCTAGTTATGAACTCTTGTTTATTCGGGATTATCCTTTGATCAGCATGGGTGAGAGTAGTTTAACAACACTACTCAATAAGCCTTCCAGTTTGGGAATAAGACCGGATGGGTAGTTGGGGATATGGCCTTGCAAGATAGAATTTACTCCTACCCATTGTAGAGTTAGCAGATAGGTTGTTCTTTTAGGGATTCTAGGTCTTGAACAATTGGGGCTCTGCCTTCTCATGATAAAGAAGGACATGATTCATAAGTAGTATTATGAATCAAAATTGTTCATTGGAGGGTCAGTGGGAACTTAAGAAATAAGATGTATTTACAGGGGTAAAACAGTAATTTTGACCCTGCTGTAATTATGAACAACATGTGAAGGATCAACTTACTAATTATGGTTTATATGGATAGAAATATATCCATAGTGAGGAGAGTGCAACTATCGAGCTATAGTGATGTGTCTTGATAATTAACGAATAGTAATTAATTCGATTAAAGAGTTTTAACGAATTAATTATAGATTGTTGGAACTCATTATATGTAGGTCCATTAGGTCCCTCTCTAGCTTATTAAATTAGAATAACAAATTAAGTATTGATGTATGAAATTAGAGTTATGAATTTGAAATGTTCAAATTCAAAGGGGTTAGATTCATTGTATATGATACAATTATAACCAATTTAATTTAATTGAAATTAAACGAAATTAAAAAATCAATTAATAATTAAATTATGATTTAAATATAAAATTGCTTTATTGGTGATATTGATATTTTATTAATTTAATATTTATATATTAAATTAATATTTTTTAATTAAAAAGTTTAATTAAAAATCAATTAAAATTAGTTTTATTCGAATTAATTATTTTCTAATTAATTTTATAAAACTAATTTAAAATATAAAATAAAATAAAAAATAAAAATAAAAATGATTTTTGAAATCATTTTAAGTTAGTAGATTTTTCTAATTTTTAGGAAAAATCCATTAACCATATTTTGATGGATTATCACCAAAATCCAGTTGTAAATTGATATGATCGCCAAGCAGGTGGTGCCCTCCACACAACTTATTGATTTTGCATGATTTCTACCTATATAGGTAGTTCCATGAATGGAGATCATTAAGGATTCTGAGTTTTACTTGTTGAAGTAAAAACCTGAAAACCCTACATACCCCTCACTTGTTCTTTCATCAATTCAACATGATTTAAGTGTTTCCACCACACGTTCCAGTTTGAGCATAGCAGAGAAGATCTCGGTAGTAGTCCTCTTGAAGATTCAAGCTCTATCTTGATGGATCTTAGCTGAATTTGTGAAGGAAATCTTCAAAGGTGATATGTGTTTCAAATCCTCTTCTAAACATCATTTGAACAACATGCTTAAAACTCAAATTAAATGTAGTTTAAGTACTTGTTGATTCTGAAGTGTTTCGTTGCATGATATTTCATTTTTTAAATTGGTATCAGAGCATGATTTAAGTGCTTAACTATTGTTAATTTCAGTTTGGTGGGTGTTTTCTCATGAACTGCATGAAATAGTATGCTGACATGGTTTCTCCAGTGATATTTCATTTCATTTTAAATTGGTATCAGAGCATGATTTAAGTGCTTAACTATTGTTAATTTCAGTTTGGTGGGTGTTTTCTCATGAACTGCATGAAATAGTATGCTGACATGGTTTCTCCAGTGTTTTGGCATTCTAATCCTTTCAATTATGTTGTTTATCTTGTAATTGGATTTATTAGAAGTTGAAATTAGGATGTAATTGAAGAAAGAAGTGAAGAAGGTCGAGCTGCAGATTTCCAGTTCTTCCGTTACTGTTTGAATTTCTAGCGAGATTGGACGAAGTTCGAGTGAGATTTCGAATCAAGTTTGAATAAGATTTCTAGTTCGAGTGAGATTTTATTGGAATTTCGAATGAGATTTCGAGTTCAAGCGAGATTTTGAATCAAGTTTGAGCGAGATTCTGATGGAAGTCCTAGCGAGATTTCAAGTTTGAGCAAGATTTTGAATCAAGTTCGAGCGAGATTTCAAGCCAAGAGCGAGATTCTGATGGTTTGAGCGAGATTTCAATAAGCCAGCGAAAGATCAATTTTTGAGTGTGATTTCAACCAGCAACGGGAGATCTTGGTCCATCAACGAGATCCAGTTTATCCAAGCGAGATTCTTGAACCGATTTAAAAAGATTGACTGGTTTGACCGGTTTTCATCAAACTTGACCCAGTTAATTTTCATTTTTTTATTGGCCCGGTTCAGGTGGTTCACATCCGATTCAAGTATTTTTGGGTCCAGTTTGGAGTTGTTCAAGCGGTGAAGAAATGGTTTTGAGTCATATGTAGATTTTATGCATGTTACATGCATGTGATGTATGTTATAAATATAATGTATGTATGTATGCATGTGTAAATGTTATATTGGATGCCTTTGATGAATGTTGTGGTTGTTTAGCATGTCTATTTTTTGTAAGTTGTTATAAAATGTAATTAGACTTTAAAATCCATAACATAGATACACAGCATGCTCACTTAGGTTAACAAACTAGTTTTAACCGTTAAAATAGATTGTTACCTTATAAAATTTGGTTACAAACTTAAATCGGTTCATAAACCTGTCTAATGCTGGGGGTACTTAAGTTGACAGTTTACGTAACACCTCCTACCTGGGGATTATGACCAAAAGATTGAGTATTGTTAACTGATTTTATGAGCTTGCGTGAGCGGTGTGAGGTTTAAAACTGGTTTAAACACTTAGACGTCGTAGTGTTATATCCAAATATAAATGTTATACTTGGATAAAAATGAAGTAGTCATAGGTTGTAAAAAAGTTAACCGTTTTTAACCTAAGTAAATAGATACCCAAACATTTAGAATACTTCAGTGGTAAATTAACCATATATTTGATATATAGTTATTAGCTCTCACGTCCTCAAGAGTTCACACTGTGAGATCCATGCTCGACTTCGTATCTCTTTTACTGCAACTACTCCATTCGAAAAGTGTTTACGTGGGTCAATAACAAGGTGAATGGGGGAAGTAGTTCTTAGTAAGTGGGTGAAGGAAATGTGTCAACATTGTCCTACGGTCTCCTCCTTTAGTTTGAACCGTCAGATTCCTATGTTATGCCTGCTGTCGTTTTTAGGCGGCACTAGCTAGTCGTTAACCACGACGATCCCCACGGAGGGTTGTAACATAGGATTTGGAACAACCTAAGCTTCAGTAATGAATAGGGTCTTATAGTTTCGTCTTGGGTATTGTCTTCCATCTCAGGGGCATATTCATACCATTTTATAAAATCTGAAAAATGACGGATCACAGTTACAAGAATTACTAATTGTTAGTATAGATCTTGACCGAAAATGATAACCAAAAGAACTATAGGAGTAAGGATTACTCTGATATAGTATTTGGTTAAGAATTGTCTTGCTTCAGTGAAAGAATTGTTGACTACCCCGTGGTAGCAACTATTCTAAATCACTAAAATATCATTGCAAATAAATAAAGATTTATTGGGTACTTTATTATTTTTGCTAAATTTGGATTTAGATTCATAAAGTTTAATAGAATTTGTTTAAAATTTTCAGTAATGTCGAATTCAATTATACAACTGCTAGCTTCCAATAAGTTTAACGGTGAAAAATATTCAAACTGGAATTCCAACATCAATACGATATTAGTCATGGATAATTTAAGGTTTGTGTTGATGGAGGAATGTCCTCCGGTTCCCAGTACAACAGCGAACCGAAATGTTCAAGACATCTATGATCAGTGGGTTAGGGCTAATGAAAAATCTCGGGCTTATATCTTAGCATGTATATCCGATGTACTTAATAAGAAACATGAGGTAATGCCCACCGCCCGTGAGATAATGGTGTCGCTTCAAGAGATGTTCGAGCACCCATCATCCTCTATCCGACTTGAAGCCATTAAGTATGTCTACAGTACTCGTATGAAAAATGGTTCTAACGTTAGAGAACATGTTCTTGATATGATGGTTCACTTTAATATTTTTTAGGCTCATGGGGCGATAATAGATGAGATAAGTCAAGTAAGTATGATATTTGAATCTCTCCCAAAGAGTTATCTGCTTTTCAGAACCAATGTTGTTATGAACAAAATTACTTATAATTTGACCACATTTTTTAATGAGTTACAGACATATCAGTCTATGATGAAACTTAAGGAAAAATAAGTAAATGTTATTTCTCGATCTAAGAAGTTTTTAAAGGGTTCGACGTATAGAACAAGACCCATTAATAACAAGAAGTCTACTCCTTCTTCTTCGAAAGATAAATTTGTACAAATGAAGAAGAAGGGTAAAGGGAATAAGAAAACCACTACTAAGAAAAACAAAAATAAAAACAGGATTCCCAAAGGAAAGTGTTTCCATTGTGGAGAGGATGGGGACTGGAAGTGTAACTACCCAAAATATTTAGCAGAAAAGACAGCGGAAAAGGCGAAACAAGATAAATCATATTTACTAATAGTTGAAACATGTCTAGTGGAGAATATTCACCTAATCTGGATATTAGATTCAGGCGCCGCTAATCATATTTGCACTTTTCTACGGGAAACTAGTTCTTGAAGAGAACTTTCTGAACAGGATATGACTTTCAAGGTGGGAATGGGTAATGTCATTTTAGCTCATGCAGTGGGAGATGTCAAGCTATTTTTTGGAGAGTCTTTCATCTTATTTATGAATGTGTATTATGTACCTAAGATGAGAAGAAACTTAATCTCCCTTTCTTGTCTGATAGAAAATATGTACAGAATATCTTTTGAATCTAATGGAGTGTTTGTTTTTCCAAGAGGTGTTTATATTTGTTCTGCACGACCCGAAAATAACTTGTACATATTAAAACCAACTGAAGTAAAAGACATTCTAAATATAGAGATGTTTAAAACGGTTGAGACTCAAAATAAAAAATGGAAAATTTCTCCAAATGCCTATCTTTGGCACCTCAGACTTGGTCACATTAATCTCAACAGGGAAAAATGGAAAATTTCTCCAAATAATTCTTTACCTTCATGTTAAGCATGTCTTGAGGGAAAAATGAAAAAAAGATATTTTTCTGACAAACGCCTTCGTGCCAAAGAGCCTCTCGAACTAATACATTCAGACCTATATGGTCCAATGAGTGTAAAAGCACGAGGAAGTTATCAGTATTTTGTCAGTTTTATTGATGATTACTCAAGATATGGCTACATTTACTTAATAAGTCATAAGTCTAAAACTATTGAAAAGTTCAAAGAATTTAAGACCGAGACAGAAAATTTGTTAAGTAAAATAATTAAAATACTTCGATCTATCGAGGTGGTGAATATATGGATTAATAATTCCAGAACTATCTAATAGATCATGGAATTCAATCCCAACTCACAGCACCTGGAACACCACAACAAAACGATGTTGTAGAAAGGAGAAATCGAACCTTGTTAGACATGGTCCGATCAATGATGAGTTATGCTTAGTTACCTCAATCCTTTAGTAGATCATGGAATTTAATCCCAACTCACAGCACATGGAACACCACAACAAAAACGGTGTTGTAGAAAGGAGAAATCGAACCTTGTTAGGCATGGTCCGATAAATGATGAGTTATGCTCAGTTACCTCAATCCTTTTGGGGGTTTGCAGTACAGACTACAGTATATATTATAAACGTTGTTCCTTCAAAAAGTATTTTAGAAACACTGTTGAATTATAGAAAGGACGAAAAATTAGTTTAAGTCATTTCCGTATCTGGGGTTGTCCAGCACACGTGTTGGTAAAAAAATCCTAAAAACTGGAAACACGTTCGAAATTATGCCTATTTGGAGTATACTCTAAAGAAACAAAAGGAGGGTTGTTCTATGATCCCCAAGAAGACAATGTATCTGTGTCGAAAAATGCTATATGCTTGGAAGAAGATCATATAAAAAATCATCTACCTCGCAGTAAACTAATATTGCAAAAAATGACCAAAGATGCTATAGAAACATCAACAAGAGATTTTGATCAAGTTGGTCCATCAACAACTATTGTTATCCCATCACGTCTATCTCAAGAGTTGAGTATGCCTCGACATAGTGGGAGGTTTATTCAACAACCTAAACGCTATATGGGTTTAACAAAACTCAAAACATCATATATATTGATGGATTAGAGGATCCCTTAACCTTTAAAAAGGCAATGGAAGATGTTGACAGGGAATAGTGGATAAAAGCCATGGACGTTGAAATGGAGTCTATGTACTTCAACTTCTTCTATTTGGGAACTTGTAGATCAACCACATGGGGTTAAATCTATAGGTTGCAAATGGATCTACAAAAGAAAATGAGACCAAACTAGCAAGGTGCAAACCTACAAAGCCAGACTCGTAGGAAAAGGTATACCCAAAGAGAAGAAGTTGAAGTACATAGACTCCATTTCAATGTCCATGGCTTTTATCCATTGTTCCCTTTCAACATCTTCCATTTCCTTTTTAAAGGTTAAGGGATGCTCTAATTCATCAACATGTATGATGTTTTGAGTTTTTGTTAAACCCATATAATGTTCAGGTTGTTGAATAACCCTCCCACTATGTCGAGGCATACTCAACTCTTGAGACGGACGTGACGGGATAACAACATTCTAGGAATACAGATCTTTTGGAATCGAAAGAATAGAACCCTAGCACTATCTCAAGCATCTTATATTGACAAGATGTTGTTAAGATATAATATGAAAAATTCCAAAAAATGTATGTTACCTTTTAGATATGGAATTCATTTGTAAAAAAAAAACAGTGTTCTAAGACACCTCAAGATGTTAAGGAAATGACAAGAGTTCCATATGCATCTATAGTTGGGAGTTTGATGTACGCAATGTTATGTACACGTCCTGACATATGCTTTGCAGTTGGAATCGTCAGTAGGTTCCAATCCAATCCAGGACACAGTCATTGGACTGCTGCTAAAAACATCCATAAGTACCTAAGAAGAATAAGGGACTATATGCTTATGTATGGACCTAAGGATTTCATCCTTAACAGAAACACTAATTCTGATTTCCAAACTGATGTGGATTCAAGGAAATCTACTTCAGGATTAGTTTTCACTCTCAATGGATGAGCTATAATTTGGAGAAGCATTCAGCAAAGTTGTATCACTGACTCCACAATGGAAGCAGAATACGTAGCCGCTAAAGAAGTAGTATGGCTACGCAAATTCTTGGCTGACTTGGAAGTAGTTCCAGATATGCACCTACCTATCACACTGTATTGTGACAATAGTGGTGTTGTTGCCAACTCAAAAGAACCAACGATTCACAAACGTGGAAAACATATTGAGAGAAAGTACCATCTCATCAAAGAGATAGTACACCGAGGAGACGTGATCATCACGAAGATAGCCTCTGAAGATAATCTTGTTGATCCATTTACGAAGGCTCTCTCGGCTAAAGTGTTTGAGTGCCACCTGGTTGGACTAGGACTCTGAGCAATGTAATCTAGGGCAAGTGGGAGAATATCTATGATATAAGAGATGTCCTAGTTATTGTATTTTTCCTCTATGTTTCTCAACATTGTATTGTATATATTTGTT
This sequence comes from Benincasa hispida, assembly GCF_027475165.1. Taxonomy (NCBI): domain Eukaryota; kingdom Viridiplantae; phylum Streptophyta; class Magnoliopsida; order Cucurbitales; family Cucurbitaceae; genus Benincasa; species Benincasa hispida. The sequence continues at coordinate 20,191,627 of NC_143488.1, forward strand.
CTCACTAGAGTTTTAGTCCAAGTGGGAGATTGTTGGAAATGTCCTAGAACTCGCAGTTCGTAAATTTTGTGTTAAACATTATATTTATCAATAAAATATTATCGAGTATCTTATTCAATAAAGTTGTTGATTTTACATTCTATTATTAAAATTCAATAAACATATCCATGGTTATAGCATGAATACTTTAACTTTATATGGTGACATAAACATGATCAAGTTAATAGTCTATAGCTTAAATGGTTTATAAGTATATGGATGAAATTGGGTATCTCAACTAGTAACACTATTAGATGCGACCCATTTTGTATAGGTAATACAAATGATGTGATCCAATAGATCATTCAGTAGAGACATATGAGTAGGGGCATCTTATGCAATGAGTTTGCATATAGAATGGACCATAATCACTTTTCTTTATAACGACCATTTACTGTTAAAACTGACCATTTCATACTTAAGTAACCTAGGATAACTCGATCTTAATCCTGAGCTAGCTATGAACTCATGTTTATTCAGGATTATCCTTTGATCTGCATGGGTGAGAGTAGTTCAACAGTATTGCTCAATAAGCCTTCCATTTTGGGGATAAGATCGGATGGATAGCTCAGGACATGGCCCTGTAAGATGGAATTCACAACTACCTATTGTAGGGTTAGCAGATAGGTTGTTCTCTTAAGGGTTGATTCCAGGTCTTGAACAACTGGGGTCCCACCTTCTCATGATAGAGAAGGACATGATTCATAAATAGTATTATGAATCAAAATTGTACATTGGAGGGTAAATGGGAACTTAAGGAATAAGATGTATTTACAGGGGTAAAACAGAAATTTTGACCTAGCTATAATTACGAACAACCTGTGAAGGATAGACTTACTGATTATGGTTTATATGGACAAAAATATATCTACAATGAGAAGAGTGCAACTATCGAGCTATAGTGGTGTGTCTTGATAGTTAACGAATAGTAATTAATTCGATTAAAGAGTTTTAACGAATTAATTACAAATTGGAATAACAAACTAAGTCTTGATGTATGAAATTGGGATTATGAATTTGAAATGTTTAAATTGGGGTTTTCGATTGATTGTATATGATACAATTATAAACGTCTAATTTAATTGAAAGTAAATGAAATTTGAAAATCAATTAATATTTAAATTATGATTTAAATATAAAATTTATTTATTAATGATATTGATATTTTATTAATTTAATATTTAGATTTTAAATTTAATATTTTTAATTAAAAATAAATTAAAATTAGTTTTATTTAAATTAATTATTCTGAATTAATTTTATAAAAATAATTTTAAAAAAGTAAAATAAAAAATAAAAATGATTTTTGAAATCATTTTAAGTTAATGGATTTTTCCAATTTTTGGGAAAAATCCATTAACCGTATTTTGATGGATTATCACCAAAATCGAATTGTAAATTGATATTATCACAATGCAGGTAGTGCCCTCCATGTAGCTTATTGGTTTTGCATGATTTCTACCTATATATAGTAGCTCCATGCATGAAGTTCATTAAGAATTCTGAGTTTTACTTGCTGAAGTAAAAACCTGAAAATGCTACATATCCCTCACTTGTTCTTCATCAATTCAACTTGATGTAAGTGTTTTCACCATACATTCCAGCTTGAGCATAGTAGAGAAGATCTCAATGATAATCCTCTTGAAGATTCAAGCTCTATCTTGGTATATCTCAACTGAATTTGTGAAGGAAATCTTCAAAGGTGATATGTGTTTCAAACCCTCTTCTGAAGATCTTATGAACAACATGCTCAAAACTCAAATTAAATGTAGTTTAAGTGCTTATTGATTCTGAAGTCTTCCATTGCATGCTATTTCATTCCTTCAATTTTCCTCTTCTTAATTCTGAGTCGTTACTATGTTTAATGTGTTTATTTAGTATTTTATGAGTATTGAGCATTTTGGAGGTGGAATCAGTTATTACGAGCTGTTTAGGGTAAATTTGGAGTAATTAAGAGCTAATTTGAGCGACCGGACTTCAAAAAGATACGAAAGGACGAAAATGCCCTTGGATGGAGCATTGTGTAATGCTACAAAGTTGTAGAAACTTGATGTTGAAAAAATAAGGCAGCATTGTAATGCTCCGATTATTAACAAAAGCCTCGTACCGTTGTTTATCGCAACGTTGTAACGCTAGCTGCAGCGTTGCAACACTCTGATGCTTGATATATATATTTCTCCTTTGTTTTAGGGTAGAATTATCACCCACACTTGGGCTCCCAGCCCTCTTTCCCTCTCTTCTCTCTTCCATTTTTTTATTTGGGTGTTTATTTTGTAATTAATTGAGTAGATTATGGGTTGTAACTTCTCATTCTCCATGGGAAGGTAAAATTTTGGTTTTCTAGCTTAGGGATTTGGAGGAACTCAATGTTATTTTTGGAGATTCTTAATTTATGATGTATATGATCTTACTTATGGATTCTCACTCTAAATTTATTGATTATGTACTGCATTTCCATGTATTTGATTGACAACCAATACTTTTTTATGTAGTTCCATGCTCATGTTTAACCTTGATTAAGGAAATGAACCATAGGAAGCAAGAGATAGATTGACGTGCTCAGTTGTGAATTTAACCACAGTAGGTAATGCTTTAATCAATCTTGATGTGAAAATCGTATTGAGCGAGTTAACTAGACGGTGGAAGTTAATTAGTTCATCCTAGCATATCCTTAGAATTTAATGCGATTAGCTAATGTGATTACAGCACGTTCGTCTTCTCATGCTAGTTAATTAGATAATAAGGACGGTTAGTAAAGGTTCTAATTAATTGGCTAGACATAAGCAAGAAGTTTAAGTCATATGTTATGGTTCAATGATCTTAATTGCATTGGGTGAATCCATTCCTTTTAGCTAGGAATATTGATTGATTCCAATTCTATCTTTACTTTTCTTTCATTTTATTTTCTTTTATGCATTTTCGATTCTAATCCACACCAGCGCACCCCCCCCCCCCCCAAATTTACCACTTCAACTAAAAATGAACTTCGAGGAACTAATCTTTCGTGCTTCCCTATGTTTCGACCTACTGCGTGTACTACCAGTTAGTATAAGTAGCTCATTCGGTGGTTTATAAATATTATTTGTGTAGCAAGGGTTTATGGGCGGAGATAAATTCCAAGCTTAGCAATTCATCTTAATTCATTTTAGCTAGGAATAAAATTAAGTTTAGGTTTCCATTAAACAAAAATTAAGTTTCATATAGTTCTTTGGTTTTTACAAAACATTTGTCCACCCCATTTTGTCCACTATTATAATGAGGATTTAACTTGTGGCAGATCTCGCCTTCTCGTAGCAACCTAGATTTTCTGCTACCTGCGAAGGAAAAACATAAAGGAAAAGAATGAGCTAGAAGCCCAATGATGAACAACTTACAAGGTCTTTTTCAACCATGAGTGACAAATAGCTCAATCAGCATATCCACATATCGAGGTTACTACTCAAACCTCAAGTTTGAACGAGTCTGTTCCCTGTTTTACCTACACAGACAATATATAATTAAACATATTTGTCTTATTACTATATGCACATAGATCCCTTCCTTGTGGGCTCAGAAACTAGACTCGTCGGTCCTCTGACCATCTCATATGAGGTTCCCCTCACAAGTTCAAAAACTAGGCCCAATAACCCCCTAACCATCATGTGAGATTCCACCACAGGCTTAATAACGAACTGTGAATGATATTCTTTAAAGGTTTCTTGTGAGTTTTATAGTTATTCATGTATATGTAGCTTACTACGATGATGAGAAAATGCGACCTCAAGTTAAATCCTCATTATAATAGTTGGGTGCATGGTAGCACTTCAGGACACCTGAATTTCCCTGATCAACTCACAAACCTCAAGTTGAGAGCATGGTCAACAAGCTTAATGCATAGGCACTCCCTTCAATGCATAGGCTCCTCCCCAGAACCCTAATTCTCTCTAATTCCCTCCTTTTTATGTCTTCTTTAAGGAGATTTGAGTTTTGAGATGCAATGAAACCTTCCCGGGGTATTTATAGGCCTTCATGAGTGTCTTCGTCACTCACCTCATTCCCTCAATGCATGACACTTGTGCATAGGAACCCTATGTGTCAGCACCAAGCAAAGTCCAACGCAACATCTTTAACACCTCCTACTTGCATGTAAAGCTTAGATGCTTATACCATGCATAGGCCAATGCATAGCTACCCTTGAGGTGGAATTTTGACCATTTTCATGTCCTCCTATGCGCCCACCTCATCGTTGGCTCGGCCAAGACTCCACTTGGTTGAGCCATGTACCTCACTTTGCTGTCAATTTGACCTTACTCCCTAAGTTTACTCAAGTCAACGCATGGTAGCTTATGTTGGGTGCATGGTTGCCTCACCAACGACCTTATATGCATCCAACATCATCCCCTATGCGTCTAACCTTCCTTTACTTCATTCTTCCTTTGTTTTTATCTTCTTCTCAAAGCATAACTTTCTCCTTTGAGCCCAAGATATAGCTATGTGTCCTCTTTGTCTCACTTCACCTCCAAGTATGCGTCCACATGGCCATCCATGCACCCACTTCTTCATCTATGCACCCAACACTCCAATCTTTAGGGTTTTCTCCACATGTAATGTCGTATATTACCCAACACTTAGCCAATTCTTTCCCTTGAATACCCTATGTGCCTACCAATCTCTTTCAATGCATCCAACCCTAACTTTTTTCCTTAGTGGTGCATAGTTTAATACAAAGTTCACTCCACACTTAACCAAATCTTCCCCCATGCTTTCACCTTGTCCCTAACCTCAAATCATGGCTCTTCAAGCTCACAACATAGTTCCTAATACTCACAGCATAGCTTGTCATAGCATAGCCCCTCACGTTCACCGCATGGTCTCTTATTCCTCATAGCATAGCTTCCAACATCCTCCAAGTATTCAAAATTATCCAAAGTCACCCTTAGGATGCACCTACTATGCATCCAACTTGCTAGCTATGACTTACTATGTTATCACTTGATCAACTATGCTACCAATGTGCTATGACTTTTTACCTATGCTATGACCTACTTCCTCAACTACACTATGAGTTGAACATAGCCAAAATTCTCCATTTTATCCTATGCTACGAATCCAACTCTTATTCTCGTGGCATAGTTTGAACACTTAGCCAAATTTTTTAATCTAACTACTATCCTCTAACACTTGGAAATTTTTCTTCCTCCAAGGCATAGTTTAGGTATTTAGTCAACTTTTCCCTTCCAAGGCTTGAATTCTAAGTTCTTCCTTCTACCCAAGTAATCATGTGAAGGCTCAAGTGTTACAGTGCAACTAAGGTCGAGTTCCTTGAGGGATTATATTAATCAAGTGACAATGAGGATGCATATCTTTTGCCATGTCCTGAACAAGTATGTGAAGTTAAGTATGAGCTCAAGCTTCATCTCGAGGAACCCTAGGTGATAAAGTTAGAGGCTGCAAAGCCTCGTTCTGTTCTTCCCTCTGGCATTTATTTTATTTTTTAATATTGCTCATCTCTACCTCACAAGTCCATTCAGTCTTTCTTTTTAGTTGAGTCAATCGAGTCAATATTTATTTTTCCAAAAACAAAAAAATTCAAAAATATTTCTGACTCTAGAGCCCTTGAACACTTCAACAGCCCACTTCTCTTAAGTAGCTTTGTGGATTCAAGGAAGGAAAGGCTCAATAAATATTAGAATTTCTATGTACTCTAACAGGAAACCAACGTCGGGCAACCGACGTTAAAAATTTTCATTTCCTAGAGGCAGCCATGCGAAAAATTTAGTTTTTTTTTTTCTTTTGTAGGTTCTTCTTCTTGATCATAAAAAGAGAAAGAAGATCAGATAAAGTTGCGCCCTCTTGCTGCTATCCCATGCACGTGAATGTTATCAAGGCAGTTTTTTTATTCCCCTTACTCTTTTATTTCATAGAGCATAGATTAGAGATACATTGAGGACAATGTATCATTTTAAGTTGGAGGTGGGGTATCTTATAATAGCTTGGGACCGTTGAGCGCTGTGCTCAAACTATGTTTGTATGCTTAAAATGTTTGCTTTCTCTTTTGCTTGGTTTGTTATGATGTCTTATCTATGACGCACACTTTGTGATTAAATTTGTATGAGAAGGTTTGAAGAGCATGATCATGATTTTTAGCCCAATTTTAAAAAGGTTTCTTCTCTCTCGTGCATCTTTAAGTCATTGTTCTTGCGAACATAGGTCTTGCTTACCTAGAATTGTATTATTTGGTTTTGATTTCTGTTGTGACCCCAAAAGGCCCACCTTTGGCTTTCGAGTAACCCTACTTGCTTTAGAGCAAAACTAGATAAAGTGGATAAAATACGCCTAGTGTATGTGAATAAAAAAAATAGTTGCTGAAAAAAGGTAAGTTAAAGTAAAAAAAAATAAAAAAAAATAAAAAATAAAAATAAAAAGTAAAGAAAAAAGCATTGCTAGCTAGAAAAAAAAAATGTGTGCGTGTGCATGGATAAATGTAAAAAGAGCTACCTCCGCCATGTCAAATATGGGCCCTACGGGAAACGAGTGGATAGGTTCCCTACGATTGAGTATGAAAACTAGTCCTCTAGGTAAAACAAATGTCGTCTACGTTTTCTGTGCATGAGTTAGGCACCCTTGTCTTAGTGTTGTCCTCTTTTTTGCAAATTTGATATGTCTAAAGCTGATAACCTAGCAAGAGTAGGGGAAAACAGATTGAGAACCTTATAAAATCTTTTCAGGTTGTGTGAGCTAAATTAGAAAGACTCTGGCCTCATTCATGCATGAATAGATTTAGAATCATTTTTTAAAAATGCACTTCATTGATTGATTGTAATCGAACTTCATTCTTGATTGTAAATTTCATCCTAATGGACTGTTGAGACTAGAGTAACTACCTTCGCAACTTGAGCAAGCATATTTTTGTAAAAATGAATGTATTTGCTTCAATGTGTTTCTACCTTGCTCAGGACGAACAAGAATTAAGTTAGAGGTGTTTGATAGCTCTAAAAAGAGCAATAATTTCTAGCTTAATTTAGGTTCGAAAATAGATTTTTAATGTTAATTATCCTATTTTATAGGTATCAAGCACTAAAGAGGTGCAACCGAGCATTAAGATGTCAACCGGGGTTAATTTAAAGCAAATTGGAGATAATTTGAGCATTTGGGCTTCAAAGAAAGAAAAGTGACCAAAATGCCCCTGGACCGAGCATAGCAACCCTCTATATAATGTAGCTCTATGTTATAAGAAAATTTCAGATGATCATCGCAGCATCGTGACCCTATCACTAAGCACTCACGCTACCTTAGAAGCCAGAATACTCGGCCACAGCATCGATTTTTTAGGTTAGGCAGAATACTCGGCCACAACATTGGTTTTTTAGGTTTATAGGTTTTGAATTTTATGAGGTTGATTGTGAATCTTCTTGAACCTGGTTGTTATTGATTTCCTTTCTTTGATTTAATTTCTAGACCAAGCATATAGATAGATTGAATTGACAACCCAATTTGTTGTATGCTTGTCTTTGCTATGCGTGATCTTTAATGTCTGTAATTGCACTGAAAGCATGCTTAATTCAATAGCAATAGGTTTTAATTTAAATTATGGCATGATTTCTAGGCTATCTAGGATCACCTAAATGATAACAAAACATAAGGATTGAAAATGCATTAGGTTAGAATTGGCTATTCATTCTTAATGTCTTAATCAATCTAAGAACGTAATGCGATTAACTAAATGAAAGGGCTGACGTGACAACATTTAGTTAATCTAGGAATCTATAGCATGTTGATTTTCATCAGGGAGTTTGTTAGGGATTTCCCTATATTCGATTAGGCTTAAGAAATAGTTAATTCAAGATTTTTCTCATGATTAATCGATGATTAGATTCATAGAAAACCTGATGATCTCTAAACCGACAAAGGTAATCTTGTGGTTGATCTCTCTCTTTCTCAATCTATCTTACTTTTTCGCACTTTTGATTTCCGTATTTAGTTTTCCTGTCAACCAAACAACAAAACCCCTCGTTTTTATTTCTTTCCAAGGATTTATTTAACTTCGAGAAGTTTCATCCTAGGCTCCCTTGTGGTTCAACCCGATCTTGCCACTACGATTACTTTTTATTTGTATTGTTAGATTGTGGAAATAAATATTATTTGATCAGTAGATAGTCTCGAGAAGTTTCCTCTACATCAATGCCCTTGGCACATCCTTCCTTAGGAAGGTATTTGCATGGGTCAATATGAAGGTAAATGGAGAAAGTGTTTATAGTAAGTGGGAGAAGGATATATGTCAACACATCCTATGACCTCCTTTATTAGTTTATAATGTTTTTTTCATGCTCGGCCTCGTGGTGCCCTGGGAGCGCCCCCCTTCGAAACGAACACCAAAAATGGAAAGATCTCTATAGTCAATTGTACCAATTATATTTTTCCCTGAGGAAGGCTAATTGAGGTGAGGCTATAGGGTTGAAAATGAAGAGATACACTTACAAGAAAACATAAAGAAAGTTAATGATTTCTTGACCAAATCAATGGTAATTAAATATTATAGGAATAAGAGTCATTATGGTATAATATTTAATTGAGAATTTCTCAACTTATTGAAGAAATAATTGTACACCCGGAGGTAGAATTTATTCTAAATCACTTAAGTATTATTTCAAAGTTAAATGATATTAGAGTTCAGTAAGAATTTTCCCAAATCTGTTTGGATTAAATGAGCTTTTGCAAAGATATCTAATATAAATAGTTTGTTTTGTTTAGCAATTAATAATCATGACTAGTGTTATAATCACTTTTGTAGGTGCCATTAAGTTAACTATCAAAAATTACATGAGTTGGAATACTAACATTGTCTTAGACATTGACGACCCCAAATTTGTTCTAACCGAGGAATGTCCTCTAGCCCCTGGACCCAATGCATCACAAAATGTTCGTGATGCCAATGATAGGTGGACAAAGGACAATGATTAGACCTGAGTCTATATTTTGGCAAGCTTAACTGAAGTCTTGGCTAAAAAACATGAGACCATGGTCTCTGCACGCAAGATCATGGGGTCATTGGTGAGATGTTCGTGTAACTATCCACACATCTCAAGCATGATGCTCTCAAGTTCATTTTCAACATGAGGAAGAATGAGGGATCATCTATTTGAGGGTATGTCCTTAACATGATAGTCCAATTCAACGTAACAAAGATGAACAGGGTTACCATAGACGAGTCCAATCAGGTAAGCTTTATTCTAGAGAATCTTTAGAAAAGCTTCTTATCGTTCAGCAGAAATGGTGTAATGAACAAAATAGAGTACAATCTTACTACCCTTCTCAACGAGCTATAAACTTACGAGTCGTTGATGAAAGTCAAAGGATAACATGGAGAGGAAAATATTGATAGTTCCTAAAAAATTTTCCACAAGGGTTCTACCTTTGGGCTAAGTTTATGCCTTCTTACTCAGGCTCAAAGAAATAGAAGTAGAAGAAAGGTGGCAAAGGGAATAAAGCTGCTCCTACTCCTTCTGTTGCTGCCTAAAAGGCCAAAAAGACCAACAAAGGGAACCTATTTTCATTACAACCAGGCTAGGCACTGGAAGAGTAATTGCCCAAAATAATTGGCTGAGAAAAGGAAGACAGAAGAAGATAAATATGATTTAGTGGTTTTAGAAACTTGTTAAGTGGAAAATGACAATTTTTATTGGATACTTGATTCAAGAGCCACTAACCACGTTTGTTCTTCATTACATGAAACTAGTTTTTGGCAACAGCTGGAGGCTGGAGACATGACTTTGTGGGTTGGGATAGGATAGGTCGTCTTGGCAGTTACAGTTGGGAGCTTAAAGTTATTTTTTAATTCAAAATTTATATTGTTGATCAATGGCTTTTTTGTTCCTCACTTTAAGGGGAATATAATTTTTGTATCTAGTTTATTGGAAAATTCATATAATATATCATTCATTCATGGTAAAGTATTTATTTCGAAAAATGATATTGATATTTGTTCAACAATAAATGAAAATAACATATATGTGCTAAGGCCATTAGTATAAAAAATGCTCCATAATGTTGAAATGTTCAACACTACAATAACAATAGACTTAATAGGATTGAGAAGTTGGTCAAGAATAGACTTCTGAAAGAGTTAAAAGAAAATTATTTACCTGTATGTGACTCTTGTGTAGATGGAAAAATAACAAAAGACCTTTTACTGGGAAAGGTCCCCTACTAGCTTGTAACGGACTAGCTCTAGAATAGCCTAATAAGTTAATTTGAAACGTCCAAATTAGAATTAAGAGAATTAGTAATTATATGAGATATAATTATATGTTTAATTTTAGAATTAAATGGAATAGGAGAATTTATATATTTAAATATGATTTAAATATGTAAAGATGGATATGTGTTAAAATTAATTTAATATTTGATATTAAATTAATTAAGTTTTATTTAATAATTAATTTATGAAATTAATTAAATTTTCATTTTAAAATCAAAATAGATTTTATAAAATCAAATTCTTATTTTAGATAAAATTGGAAAAGTAAAAACAAAAAACACACAAAATGGAAAAAAAAGATTTTTCCATTATCCATCACCTAAGTAGCTCACACATGAAGCAATATCTTGGCCTTGTCTTCTCCAAGCATGAGTTGCAACTCATGCAACCCTTCTCTTTGTATGTTGATCTGCAATATAATGAAGAGATTGGAGTAAAAATCTTGCATGCAATCTATAGAGAATTTTAGAGAAAATTCGGGTCGAAGAAGGGGTTCTTCAACAAGGTTGCTACAATGAGCTTTTCTCCTTCATCCCTTGATTCAAACTTGTTCTGAGTCCCATAACTCAATCTAGAGCACCAAGAGAATAGTGGGGAAGATCTTGAGGTGGTCTGCAATAAGATATGGAGAAGATAGCAACTGGAGATAGAGCTTTGAAGAAGTTTTACAAGAGGTATGTCTTGAAACCCACTCGTGTCTGCAAAAGCATGCTTTATATTTAGCCAAAATTAGTGAAATTGAATGCTTAGATGATCCTTTTGCTTCTGCTGTTATTGATACAATCCTACAATTGGTATCAAAGCATCAAATAAGCATTCAATTCGGTTTAATTTTGGTTTGGTCGGTATTTTATATGAGAAATATAAAACTGGTGCACTGATATGGGTTTTTAAGATTTGGCTGTTTAATTCTCTTTAATTTCTCATTTAAATTTGTAAATGGCTCTTGCTTGATGAGCTTTAATGTGTTCCCAAGAGTCTGTAATTTATTTGGAGTCATTAGAGTTGAAATTAAGCTATAAATAGAAGAAATAAGCGAAGAGGCCGAGTTGCAGTTCCAGAAAATCAGCCTCTATTCTTATCGTCGTTGAGCTTCATTAGCTAAACAATCGTTTAGCTTCATGTGTTAGAAGATGTGAAGAAAAGCTAGACAATCGTATAGCAATGGGCACTAGTCGTTGTGATATTGAACGCTAGATGATTGTGTACCTGCGAGAGCTAAACGATGCATTCAATTTGCTATACGATAGCATTAAGCGATCATTTAGCATTGGCGTAGGAACTAAATGATACGTTGAATTTACTATACGATGGTACTATGTGATTGTTTAGCAACGATGCATGCTAAACGATGCGATGAAGTGCTACGCGATAGCATTGAGCGATCGTTTAGGTGCGGAGCAAAGCGATCGTGTAGACAAAGTTCTAAGTGATGCGTTGAAGTTTCTATGCGCTGGAACTAAACAAATCGCTTACCTACGATGCTGAACGACGCGATGATGTTCTATATGATGGAGCTAAGTGATCATTTAGCTATGGTGGATTGTTTAGATGATAGTGTTAAGTGATTGTTTGGTTTTAAACGATAGAACTAAGTGATGCGATGAAGAGCTATACGATAGCCCTGAGCGATCGCTTACTACGATCGTTTATCTTTGATCAAGAGCTAAACAATGCGTTGAGTTGCTAAGCGATAGCACTACGCAATCGTTTACCTCTATGCGGTAGCTAAGCGATGCGCCAAGTTGCTATGCGTAGCACTACATGATCGAATACCTTTGTGTGGTAGCTGGGTGATGCGTTGAATGCTATGCGATGGCATTAAATGATCGTTTGCCTTTTGTGCGCGCTAAATGATCGGCTTCATGCATTAGACGATGGAGCTAAGCGATCGTGTTGTAAATTGTCCGTACTAAACGATAGACCTACACGATAGTGTGAGACACTAAGTGATCGTGTAGCTTCCTTCAGCACTAAACGATGACACTATGCGATTGAAGGAAAATATTACACGATCATGTAGCTTTGCTAAACGATCAAGCATTTACTAAACGATCATGAAAAATGCAAGACGATGGTCGTCATTGCTAAACGATGAGACTCAGTGAGATGTTGAACATGTGCAAGGGCTGCCGATTCGACCAGTTCTCTTGTGATCTGGTCTGGTTTAGCTTCGAATGGTTCTTGGTTGGTCCGGTTCAAACTTGGCTAGTCTAATTCAGATAGTTTGGGCAGTTCGGGAGCAGTTCGGAAGCTGTTTTGTAATAATTAGGTTTTGTTTGCTTGTTTTTGCCAAAACTAAAAACCATATCAATCTATGTTTAATTACGTATGCATTTGATGTATGTTATAATTAAATAAATCTTGTATATGCATATAGTATGCTATTTAGATTTAAAATCCCACCATAGGAAGCATGTTACATGCATTGAAAGTATGTTATAATTGTTGTAATATATAGTATGCATGTTAGGGTTTCTTGTATTTAATATAAATGTTATATTAAATGTTGAATGCCTCATGTATGTTATCGATGTTTAGCATGTCTAAAGTTTTATAAGTTGTTATACAATTGGGTTAGACATAATCCATAAACAATAGTTGCATGCTCACGGCTGACTAAGGTTGGGGGTACTTAAGTTGACGGCTGACAGAACACCTTCTACCGGAGGATTATGGCCGAATTATTGAACGTTGGTAACCGGTTTTATGAGCATACGTGAGTGATGTAAGGTAATAAAATGGTTTATCACCTAGACATCGTAGGTTAAAATACAATTATCAGAGTTATATTTGGATAAACTACATATACTTAGGGTTGTTTTATTAGCTGAAAAGAACCTAAGTATAAATATACCCAAATAGAACACTTAAGTGGCAGTTTAATAATTTCTATATGATATAGTTATTAGAAAACTTCAGTGGGAGATTAATAACATATACGATACGTTATTTTTAGCTCTCACGTCTCTAAGAGTTAACAATCCAGATTTAAGCGGTACTTCGTGTCACCCTGGAAGAGACCTCCCTATGGAGAGTATTTTTTAGCTTAAATCAAGATTTCAGTGAATAAGAGGAAGTTGTTCAAATATAAGTCTATTATATGATAAATAGATTTCAACTGCCACGTCTCCATATAGTTTACACCATGAGATTCATATAACTAAAATTATGAATTGTGTAGATGAGAATGTTGAATTCGAACAACAAGATAAATATGATTTACTTGTTATCGAAGCATGTTTAGTGGAAAATGATAAAATCTAGATAATTGATTCAGGTGCCGCTAATCATGTATGTACTATCTCACAGGAAACAAGTTCCTGGAGATAGTTGATAGAAGGTGAAACAATCTTTAAGGTAGGGACCGGGGAGATTGTTTCGGCCAAAGTAGTGGGAGATATGAAGTTATTTATAGGAGATAAGTACATTTATTTGAAAAATGTATATTATATTCCTTCTATGAAAAGGAATCTAATATCTGTCTCTTGTTTGCTAGAACAAAATTATAAAGTTTATTTCGAAAATGGTGAAGTGTTCATCAAAATGGGAAATAAACAGATTTTCTCTGCAAAATTAGAAAATAACTTGTACATGTTAAAACCAACTGAGGTCAAAACTGTGTTGAACATAGAGATGTTTAAAACTACTAGGACTCATAAAAAGAGGAAGATTTCTCCAAATGCTTATCTTTGGCACTTGAGACTGGGTCACATAAATCTCAACAGGATTGAGAGTTTGGTTAAGGATGGTCATTTAAATAAGTTGGAAGACAGTTCATTACCTCTATGTGAGTCTTGTCTTAAGGGTAAAATAACAAAAAGATCTTTTTTTGGATAAGGTCTTAGAGCCAAAGAAACCCTAGAGCTGATTCACTAAGACCTTTGTGGGCCTCTAAATGTTAGAGCAAGAGAAGGGTATGAATATTTCATCAGTTTTATAGATGATTATTCTAGGTATAGGCATATTTATCTAATGCACCAAAAGTCTGAAACTTTTGAAAAGTTCAAAGAGTATAAGGCTGAGGTTCAGAACCAATTAGGTAAAAAGATTAAAACACTTCGATCGAACATAGAATTTCAGAACTATTTGATAGAACATAGAATTCAGTCTCAACTCACAGCCCCTGGCACACCCCAGTAGAATGGTGTGGCAGAGAGGAGAAACATAATTTTGTTGGACATGGTTCGTTCCATTATGAGTTACACTCAGTTACCAAATTCTGTTTGGGGACAAGCAGTTGAGACTGCGGTATATATTTTGAACATAGTTCCCTCGAAAAGCTTTTCTGAAATACTTTACGAGCTCTGGATGGGACGTAAAGGAAATTTATGTCACTTCAGGATTTTGGGTTGTCCAGCACATGTGTTGGTGCAGAATCCTAAAAAGCTGGAACACCATTCAAAAGTATGCCTATTTGTAGGCTACCCAAAACAAAATAAAGGTGGTCTCCTTTATGATCCTCAAGAAGATAAAGTGTTTGTATCGACAAATGCAACCTTCCTGGAGGAAGATTATATAAACAACCATCAACCTCACAGTAAGCTAGTAATAGAAGAAATGTCAGAAGAAACGACAAATGTATCAGCAAGAGTTGTTAATGAAACTGATACATCACATCCTTCTCAAGAGTTAAGAATGCCTCGTCATAGTGGGAGGGTTGGGCAATAGCCTGACTGGTACATGGGTTTAACTGAAACTCAAGTCATCATATCAGATAATTGTTTAGAGGATCCATTGTCGTTTAATCAAGCAAGGAACGATGTGGACAAAGACCAATGGATTAAAGCCATGGGCCTTGAAATGGAATTTATGTATTTCAATTCTATCTGGGATCTTGTAGATCAACCTGAAGGGGTAAAACCCATCAGTTGTAAGTGGACCTACAAGAGAATACGAGACCAAACTAGTAAGGTATAGACCTAATAAGCTAGACTTGTGGCAAAATGGTTTACCCAAAGAGAGGGGTTAGATTTTGAAGAAACCTTCTCTCTAGTTGCAATGATAAAGTCTATTAGAATACTCTTGTCCATAACCACATTTTATGATTATGAAATATGGCAAATGGACGTCAAGACAACTTTTCTGAATGGCTATCTTGAAGAGAGTATCTATATGTTTCAACCAGATTATATAGCTGGGTCAAGAGCAAAAAGTTTGCAAGCTTAATTGATCCATTTATGGATTAAAACAAGCTTCTAGAACTTGGAATATGAGATTTGACGCTACGATCAAATCTTATGGCTTTGAGAAAAATGTTGACGAACCCTGTGTATATAAGAAAATCGTCAACAAAACTGTCGTTTTTCTAGTGTATGTATGTTGATGATATTCTGCTCATTGGGAATGAGGTAGAATATTTAGCGACGTTAAGAGATGGTTGGCTTCACAATTCCAAATGAAAGATTTGGAAGAAGCATAGTATGTTCTTGGAATCCAAATAGTTTGAAATTGCTAGAACAGAACATTGGCATTATCTCAAGCATCTTATATAGACAAGATGTTGTCTAGGTATAAAACGCAAAATTTTAAGAAAGGATCTTTACTTTTTAGGCATGGAATTCACTTGTCTAAGGAATAGAGTCCTAAGACACCTCAAGAAGTTGAGGAGATGAATCGAATTCCATATGCATCTGCAGTTGGGAGTTTGATGTATGTAATGTTATGTACTCGTCTCGATATATGCTATGCCATAGGAATTGTCAGTAGATTTCAGTCCAATTCTGGTCATGACCATTGGACTACTGTTAATAACATTCTCAAGTATCTTCGGAGAACGAGAGATTATATACTCATGTATGGTCCTAAGGATCTGATCCTTACTGGATACATTGATTCTGACTTTCAAACCGATATTGATTCGAGGAAATCAACTTTGGGGTCAGTATTCACTCTTAACAGAGGAGCAGTTGTGTGGAGAAGCATCAAGCAAAGTTATATTGCGGACTCCATAATGGAAGCTGAGTATGTAGCTGCAAGAAAATTAGCAAAAGAAACATAGTTGATCCATTTACGAATGCCCTCTCGGCTAAAGTGTTCGAGGGTCACCTAGTAGGACTAGGTCTACGAGTTTTGTATCACTAGGGCAAGTGGAAGAATTAATGGGTATTGTGATGCCCTAGTTTATTGTATTTGTACATTTTATTCTCTCCATATAAACTCAACATTGTATATATTTTTATATATTGATCCACTGGAGTTTTAGTCCAAGTGGGAGTATTGTTGGGTTTTATGTCCTAAAAACTCGCAGTTTTTAAAATAATAAACATTTTCTATTATCAATATACTTGTTATTGATCTCATAAATTGTATGAAAGTATCCAATAAACTAAGACCCATGACTATTGTATGAGTACTTAAACTTTATGTGAAGACATAAGAGTGGATCAAGTTTGAGTAAATAGTCAAAATGATCAATGGTACATGAATGAGGTTTGGTACCTTATTATGGTAACACCATTGGATGCGGCCTACTCTGTAGTTGTTGCAAAGAGTTATATAGTGCTACATACGATGTGATCCTAATTCTTACATGTTATGACATGAGGAGTGGGGGCGTCCTATGCAATGAGTTTGCATAAGATCAGGACCAAGAAATAAGTCACTCTTACTTTATAATGCTTTTTACTATTTAAGACTGACTATTTCACCTAGATGACCTAGGTAACTCGATCTTAATCCTGAGCTAACTATGAACTCCTGTTTATTCGGGATTACCCTTAGATTTTCATAGTTGAGGGTTGGCTCAACAGTGTCGGCTCAATATGACTCCCATTTCAGGGGTAAGACTAGATAGATAGCTGAGGACGTAGGGTGCAAGACGGAGTTCACACCTACCCGATTTAGGGATAGAAGAAAGGTTGTTCTCTCAAATACTGAATCTAGGTCTTGAACAAGGGGCCCCACCCTCTCACTGGGCTGAGAGAGTTTGGTTTAGTGATTGGATCACAAATCAGTTGTTCATTAGAGGATCAGTAGGGACTTGAGAAATAAGACGTAATCTCGAGTCGTTACTATGAATAACCTGTGAAGGGTCGACTTGCTGATTATGGTTAAATCATGTCGACATAATATATCTACAGTGAGGGGAATGCAACTATGGGCTTTAGTGGAATGACCCATTAGTTAACGAATGGGGATTAATTTGGTCTAATGAGTTTAGCCAATTAATCTCGAACCATTGAAGTCCAGATCTGTAAGTCTGCGAGGTCCCCCTACTAGCTCGTAATGGACTAGCTCTAGAATAGCATGATAAGTTAATTTGAGATGTTCAAATTAGAATTAAGAGAATTAGTAATTATATGAGATATAATTATATGTTTAATTTTAGAATTAAATGGAATAGAAGAATTTATATATTTAAATATGATTTTTATATATAAAGATGAATATGTGTTAAAATTAATTTAATATTTGATATTAAATTAATTAAATTTTATTTAATAATTAATTTATGAAATTAATTAAATTTTTCATTTTAAAATCAAAATAGATTTTATAAAATCAAATTTTTATTTTAGATAAAATTGGAAAAGTAAAAACCAAAAACACACAAAATGGAAAAAAGGGTTTTTCCATTATCCATCACCTAAGTAGATCACACATGAAGCAATATCTTGGCCTTGTCTTCTCCAAGCATGAGCTACAACTCATGCAACTCCTCTCTTTGTATGTTGATCTACAATATAATGAAGAGTTTGGAGTGAAAATCGGGCATGCAATCTATAGAGAATTTTAGAGAAAATTCGACTTGAAGAAAGGGTTCTTCAACAAGGTTGTTGCAGTGAGCTTTTCTCCTTCATTCCTTGTTTCAAACTTGTTTTGAGTCCCACAACTCAATCTAGAGCACCAAAAGAATAGTGGGGAAGATCTTGAGGTGGTCGACAACAAGATATGGAGAAGATAGCAGCTGGAGATGGAGCTTTGAAGAGGTTCTACAAGAGGTATGTCCTGAAACCCACTTGTTTCTGCAAAAACATACTTTATATTTTACCAAAATTAGTGAATTTGAGTGCTTAGATGACCCTTGTGCTTCCACTGCTGTTGATACAATCCTACATGAGTATGTTTACCTAATGCAACATAAGTCTAATACACTTGAGAAGTTAAAGGAGTACAAGGCTGAAGTTGAGAATTTATTGAGTAAAAATATAAAAACACTTCGATCAGATCGAGGTGAAAAGTATTTGATAGGATTTCAGACTATTTGATAGAACATGGGATCACAGTTGATCTCTCAGCACCTAGTACACTACAACAAAATGGTGTATCAGAGAGGAGAAACATAATCCCCTTAGACATGATTCGATCGATGATGAGTTATGCTTCTTTACTTGACTCATTCTGGGGTTATGCAGTGGAGACTAGAGTTTATCTTTTGAACCAAGATCCATTAAAAAGTGTTTCTGAAACATATTTTGAATTATGGAGAGGTGATAAAAGTAGTTTATGACATCTCAGGATTTGGGGGTGTTCGGCTCATGTGCTAGTGGCCTACTCAAAGAAATTGAAATCACGTTCGTAGTTATGTCTCTTTGTATGCTACTCCAAAGAAACGAGAGGTGGTCTTTTTTATGTTCCAAAAGAGAATAAAGTTTTTGCATCAACAAATGCAATTTTCATGGAGGAAGATCACGTTAGAGAGCATAAACCAAGAAGTATAATCATGTTGAATGAGCTTTCTAATGAAACTAGTAAAACTTCAACAAGGATTGTTGAAGAAGCAAACACTTCAACAAGAGTTATTGCAATTGCTTCATCTAGTCAAGCATATTCTTCTCAAGAGTTAAGGGAGCCTCGACATAGTGGGAGAGTTATAGCCCAACCTACTCGCTATTTGGGTTTAATAGAAACTCAAGCCACCATACCAAATGATGACGTTGAGGATTCATTGACCCACAAGAAAGCAATGGTTGATGTGGACAAAGATGAATGGGTTAAAGCCATGAATCTAGAAATGGAGTCTATGCACTTCAATTCTATCTGGAATTTTGTAGATCAACCTAATGGAGTAAAACCTATAGGTTCCAAGTGGATCTATAAGAGAAAACGAGGTGTAGATAGTAAGGTACAAATCTTTAAGGCTAGATTAGTGGTAAAGGGTAATACGTAGGTTGAAGGAGTGGATTATGAAGAAAGTTTCTCACATGTTTCTTTGCTTAAGTCTATCCAAGTTCTCTTGTCCATTACCATAGATTATGACTATGAAATATGGCAAATGGATGTCAAGACAGCCTTTTTAAATGGTCATCTTGATGAGACTATCTATATGAGTAACCAAAGGGATTCATTAAACAATGCCAGGAGCAAAATGTTTGCAAGCTTAATAAATCTATTATGTATTGAAACAGTCATCTCAATCTTGGAATATAAAATTTGATGCTACAGTTAAATCATATGGCTTTGATCAAAATGCTGATGAGTCTTATGCCTACAAGAAGATCATCAATAGTTTAGTAGCTTTCTTAGTATTATATATGGATGATATCCTACCCATTGAGAATGATGTAGGATTACTGACTGATATTAAAAAATGGCTAGCTGCTCAATTCCAGTTGAAAGATTTGGGTGAAGCACAGTCTTTTCTAGTGATCCAAGTTATTAAGGATTGTAAGAGTAAAACATTGGCTTATATCAGGCATCATATATCTACAAAATTCTTATTAGGTATTTGATGCAGAATTCCAAGAAATGTTTGTTACCTTTCAAGCATGGAATTATCTTGTCTAAGGAACAATGTCTTAAAACACCTAAAGAAGTTGAGGAGATGAGATGAAATTCTTGTGCATCTCTAGTGGGTAGCCTAGTGTATGCCATATTGCGTATTAGGCCAGACGTTTGCTATGTAGTAGGAATAGTTAGTAAATATCAATCCTGTTGGGAATATCCTAAACTCGCAGTTTGTAAATATTGTTAACATACTCTATTTACCAATAAAAGCATTATTGACTATTTATTTAATAAATTGTTATTGATATTGCATTCTATTATAAAAATCCAACATATGAATCCATGGCTATAATATGAATACTTTAACTTTATGTGGCAACATAAAAGAGGATCAAGTTTGAATATTGTTAGGTTTTTCAAGGATGTATGTTTTCTATGTTAATTTCCCCCGAAATTGTGTTGATTATTTGCTTTAAATGCTAATTTTGTAGGTAAAACGGTCCTCGAAGCGTTTAGGAGTCATTAAGAGAAAAGTGTGCCAAAAGGACAAAAATTGACCAAGAAAATCAATAGATTGAAGAGAATCGAGTAATCGAGTGCCATTGAGTATTTAGCAGAATACTATAGAGTGTAATTAAGTAAGGCTGTTAAGTAATCAAGCATCGAGTATAATCAGCTCAAATCCTCTTCTGAAATTTTGAACACACTCAAATTTCTGAAAAATCTCTCCAGCTCAAACCCTCTCTTGAACACACTCAAATCCAGCTCAAATTAAAAGATTTAACCTCTCAATCTCTTAGAGAATAGTAGAAAGGGTCTCTATGGTGGTCCTCTGTTGATTTGAAGATCAAATTCATGGAGGGAAGTTGAAATTGAAGAGAATCTTTAAACGTATTGTATTATAGAAACCCTTTTCTGAAATTTTGTTTCAATGCATGTTTTAAACTCAAATCAAGTGTAATTAGAGTGCTTAGATTTATAACGATGCATGTTAGTTTTATCTATCAAATCTAATCCAAGGTTTGCTCACTGGTGTTGAGAATGTCCTAGAACTCGCAGTTCATGGTAAACATTCTATTTATCAATAATAATGACTTGTTGATTTTGTATCTTATTATGGAAATCCAATAAACACGTCCTTGGCTATAGTCTGAATGCTGTAACTTTATGTACTGACATAAACAGGATCAAGTTGACAGTATATAGCCTAAATGGTCTAATAAGTATATGGATAAAATTGGGTATCTCATTCTGGTACCACTATTGGATGCGGCCCACTCTGTAGTTGTTACAAGAAGTTTTAAGGTGCTACAAACGATGTGATCCACAAATTGTTCATGCTGAGACATGAGAGTGTGGGCATCCTATGCAATAAGTTTGAATATAGACTGGACCACGAAAATAGTCACTTTTTTTTATAACGATCGTTTACTGTTAAAATTGAATATTTCATTTATTATATAACCTAGGTTAACTCGATCTTAATCCTGAGCTAGCTATGAACTCCTGTTTGTTTGGGTTTATCCTTTGATCTGCAAACGGTGAGAGTAGTCCAACAACACTGCTCAATAAGCTTACCATTTTGAGGATAAGACCAGATGAATAGCTGGGGACATAGCCTTGCAAGATGGAATTCACTCCTACTCTATTTAGGGTTAGCAGATAGGTTGTTCTCTTAAGTAATGATTCTAGGTCTTGAACAATCGGGGCCCTGCCTTCTCATGATAGAGAAAGGATTTGATTCATAGAGATTATGAATCAAAATGGTTTATTAGAGGATCAGTAGAAACTTAAGTAACAAGATGTATTCACAGGGGTAAAACGGTATTTTTGACCTAGTTGTGATTATGAAAAATCTGTGAAGGATGGACTTACTGATTATGATTATTAAGTGGACATAATATATCTACAGTGAGGGTTCAAGTATGGGCTACAGTGAAGTGTCCCATTAGTTAACGAATGGGGGTTAAATCAGACTAACGAGTTTAGCCGATTAATCTCAAATCGTTGGAGCCCATGATCTGTAGGTCCGCGAGGTCCCCCTACTAGCTCGTAAATGGATAAGCTTTAGAGTAGCTTGAGAAATTAAATTGAAATGTTCAAATTAAATGGAACAGGAGAATATATATTTAAATATGATTTAAATATATGAAGATGATTATTATGCAAAAAAGAATTTAATATTTGATATTAAATTAATTTATGAAAATAATATTAGAAAATCTCTTTTCAATTTCATTAATCAGAATGATTTTGAAATCATTTTGTATTTTTAAAAGAAACGAGAAAATCGAATTTTGCATGCCAAGCACAAAATGGAGAATGCAGATTTTCCATTATCTTCATCTTTTTGCTCACACAAAAGCCATTAACTTCTCTTCATTAATTCTCCAAACATGAGCTGCAAGCCATGCAATTAACTTGTTTGCATGTTCATCTGCAATAAATAAAGAAGTTTGCAGTCATTTGAGGAGAACTAATGCAGAAATTTTAAGAGAAAATCTATGTGAGAAGAAAGTGTTCTTCCATTCGGCTGTTGTGTGTTCATCACTCTTCTTCACCATTTCACTTTGTTCTTGAGTCCCACAACTCTATCTAAAGCTCCAAGAGGATAGTAGGAAAGATTTTGAGGTGGTTCACAGTGATCTCTGGTGAAGTCTACTGTTGTACATTCGGATTCTTGGAGAGTTCATCAAAGGTATGATCTTAAAACCCTTTTTTTAAAAAAGCATGCTTTAATTTCTGCCAAAATTAGTGAATTTGAATGCTTATGGATCCTTGATACTTCTGCTGCATGTTGTTTAATTCTTTCAATTGGTATTAGAGCATCTTTTAAGCATTCAATTCGGTCTAATTATGGTGTGGTGGGTGTTTTTCATGAGATATATGAAACTGATGTACATGTATGGTTTTCTGAGTTTTGGCATCTAAATTCTCTTTAATTTCTCTACTAAATTTGTAATTGGCTCTTGTTTGATGAGCTTTTATGTGTTAGTAAGAGTCTGTAATTTATTTGGAGTCATTAGAGTTGAGATGTAATTGAAGAAACAAGCGAAAGAGGCCGAGTTGCTATTCCAATTTTTCAGCTTCTGCTTAAATTTGTTGCTGAGGTTCAGTTGCTAAGCGATTGTTTAGCTCCAGACGTTACACGATGTGAAGAAAAGCTATACGATCGTTTAGAAATGGGTGTTGGTCGTTGTGATGTTGAGCGCTAAGCGATCGTATACCTATGGGAGCTAAGCAATGCGTGAATTTGCTATACGATAGAACTACGCGATCATTTAGCTTCATCGTGGGAACTAAACGATACGTTGTATTTGCTAAAAGATGGTGATATACGATCGTTTAGCTATGTTGTGCGCTAAGCGATGCGATGAAGTGCTACGCGATAGCACTGAGCAATCGTTTAGATGTAGAGCTAAGCGATCGTGTAGATAAATGCTCAGCGACGTGATGATGTTCTATACGATGGAGCTAAGTGATCGTTTAGTTGTGGCAGATACTAAGCAATGACATGAAAGCGCTGGGCGATGGTGTTAAGCGATCGTTTAGTTCTATGTGATGGAGCTAAGCAATAGCACAACGATGGAACTAAGCGATCGTGTAATCTTATACGATAGAGCTAAACGATCATTTAGGTTTCAGCAAACACCAAGCGATCGTGTACTTCCTCTCAACCTAAGGCGATGACACTAGACAATTACCTTCAGCGCTACACGATCAGCCTTATCAGCACTTTGATGTTGGACCGAGAGCAGCCGATTTGACCGGTTTTCTTAAGGTCCAATCTGGTTTAGTCTCAAAGTGTTTTGGCTGGTCCGATTCAGGCTCATCCAACTCGGTTCAAGTTTTTTGGGTTCGGTTTGGAGCAGTTCGAGCAGTTCAAAGATGGTTTTGAAGTTGTTTGTAATAATTAGGCATATGTTTTCTTGTTTATGCCAAAACAAAAACCATAACAGTTAATATTTAATTGTTTTTGCATGAGATGTATGTAATAATTAAATAATTCTTGTATATGCATACAGTATGCCATGTAGATTTAAAACCCCACCATAGGAAGCATGTTACATGCATTAAAAGTATGTTATAATTGTTATAATATATAGTATGCATGTTAGGGTTGTGTTTAATATAATAATTATATTAAATACCTTTGTTGAATGTTGTGGATGTTAAGCATGTCTAAATTTTTTAAGTTGTTATAAAATTGGTTAGACGTTTAAAATCTATAACAAAGAACAGTTGCATGCTCACTTAGGTTAACAATTAATTTTAAATGTTAAAATAGATTGTTACCTTATAAAATACGGTTACAAACTCATATTAGTTCATAAACCTGTCTAAGGCTGGGGGTACTTAAGTTGATGGTTTACGGAACACCTCCTACCTGTGGATTATAATCGAACTATTGAGAGTTGTTAACTGATTTTATCAGCTTGCGTGAGCGATGTGAGGTAATAAAATGGTTTATCACCTAGGCATTGTAGGTTAAATCCAATTATAAGAGTTATATTTGGATAAACCACTTAGGCTTAGGTTGTATGAAATTAGTCGTCATGCCTAAGTAAATTACCCAAGCATTTAGAACACTGCAGCGGGAGATTAACAATATATTTAATATATAGTTATTAGCTCTCATGTCCTTAAGAGTTCACACCGTGAGATCCATGCTCGGCTTCTTGTCAATTTTACCTCGACTGCTCCATACAGAAAGTGTTTGCATGGGTCAATAACAAGGTGAGGAGGGAAATGGTTCATAGTAAGTGGGTGAAGGAAATGTGTCAACATTGTCCTACGGTCTCCTCCATTAGTTTGAACTGTGAGATTCCTATGTTGCATCTGCTGTGGTTTTTATGCGGCACTAGCTAGTCGTTAATCACGGCGATCCCTACGAAAGGTTGTAACATAGGATTCGGAACAACCCAGGCTTCAGTAAAATGAATAGGGTCTTATAGTTCCATCTTGGATATTGTCTTCTATCTCAGAGGAATATTCATACCTTCTTATAAGATCTGAAAATGGCGAGTCACACTTACAAGAATTACTAAGTGTTAGTAAAGATCTTGACCCAAAACGATAACCAAAAAAACTATTGGAATATATGTTATTCTAGATAATAGTATTTGGTCAAGACCTGTCTTGCTTCTGTGAAGGAATTCTTGGCTGCCCCACAATAGCACTTGTTTTAAATCATTTAAATATCGTTGCAAAGAAATAAAGATTTATTATGTACTTTATTAGTTTTTCTAAAAATGGATTTAGATGCATATTTAATAGAGTTTGTTTAAAATGTTTCAGCAACGTCGAACTCGATCATACAATTGTTTGCTTCTGACAATTTTAATGGAGAGGGTTACTCGAATTTGAAATCAAATATCAATATAATATTACTAGTAGACGATTTGAGGTTTGTGTTGATGAAGGAGTGTCCTCCAGTTCCCAGTTCAACAGCTACCCAAAATGTTCGGGATGTCTATGATAGGTGGATGAGGGCGAACGAAAAAGTCCAGGCCTATATCTTGGACAGTATATCTGATGTACTCAATAAGAAACATGAGGTCATGCCCACAACTCGTGAGATCATGGCATCATTATAGAAGATGTTCGGGAAATTGTCATCGTTTGTTAGACATGAAGCATCAAATATGTGTATGTGACACGTATAAAAGATTAGACCAACGTAAGAGAACATGTTCTCGACATGATGGTCCATTTTAACATTTCAAAGGCTCATGGGGCTAAGATAGACGAGACAAGTCAGGTGAGCAAGTTACTGGAATCTGTTCCTGAGAGCTATATATCATTCAGGACAAATGCTGTCATGAACAAAACCACTTATAAGTTAAAGACGCCGTTGAATGAATTTAAAACTTATCAATCTATGATGAAACTCAAGGAAAAAGAAATAAATTTTATTTCCAAACCGAAAAAGTTTTACAAAGGGTCCATGTCTGGCATGAAACCTGTTGATGATAAGAAAGTTGGTTCTTCTTCTTCTAAGGATAAAACCATACAAATGAAGAAGAAAGGAAAAGGGAAAAAGAAAACCGCTACGAAGAAAAACAAAAATAAAACTCCCAAGGGAAAATGTTTCCATTGTGAAGAGGTTGTGCATTAGAAACGAATTTGCCCAAAATATCTAGCTGAAAAGAAAGCAGAAAAGACTAAACAAAGTAAATATGATTTACTAGTTGTTAAAACATGTATAGTGGAAAATTCTCACCTTACCTGGATATTAGATTGAGGCACCGCTAATCATGTTTGTACTTTTCTATAGGAAACTAGTTCTTGGAGAAGACTTTCTGAATATGAGATGACTTTCAAGATAGGAACAGGTGAAGTCATTTCAGCTGAAGCAGTGGAAGATGTGAAGTTTTTTTCTGGAGATTCTTTTATCTTGATCAAGAATGTGTTCTTTGTACCTAAGATGAAAAGAGATCTGATCTCCATTTCCTGTCTTTTAGAGAATATGTATAGTGTATCTTTTGAATGTAATGAAGTGTTTGTTTATTCAAGAGGTGTTCATATTTGTTCTGCTAGACTTGAAAATAACTTATACATATTACAACCAACTGAAGAAAATGCCATTTTAAATATAGAGATGTTTAAAATGGCTGAAACTCATAATAAAAAGTGGAAAATTTCTCCTAACGTCTATCTTTGGCACCTCAGGCTTGGTCACATTAATCTCAACAGGATCGAGAGATTGGTAAAAAAGGGTCATCTAAATCAGTTAGAAGACAGTTCCTTACCTCCATGTGAATCATGTCTTGAGGGAAAAATGATGAAAAGATCTTTTTCTAATAAAGGTCTTCGTGCCAAAGAACCTCTTATATATTCAAACCTTGTTGTCCAATGAATGTTAAAGCTCGAGGAGGATATTAGTACTTCGTCAGTTTTATTGACAATTACTCTCAATGTGGCTATATTTACTTAATCAGTCACAATTCTTGAAAAGTTCAAAGAATTTAAGGCTGATCCTGAAAATCAGTTAAGTAAAAAAATTAAAACACTTCGATCTGATTGAGGTGGTGAGTATATGGATTTGCAATTCCAGAACTATCTAATAGATCATGGAATTCAATCCCAACTCACAGCACCTGGAACACTACAACAAAACGATGTTGCAGAAAGGAGAAATCGAACCTTGTTGGACATGGTTCGGTCTATGATGAGTTATGCTCAATTACCTCAATCCTTTTGGGGATATGTAGTACAGACTGCAGTTTATATTCTGAACGTTGTTCCGCCCAAAAGTGTTTCAGCAACACCATATGAATTGTGGAAAGGACGCAAAGCGAGTTAACGTCATTTTCGTATCTAGGGTTGTCCAGCACATGTGTTGGTACAAAATCCTAAGAAATTAGAAACACGTTCGAAATTATGCCTATTTATAGGATATCCCATGGAAACAAAAGGAGGATACTTTTATGATCCCCAAGAAGATAAAATATTTGTATCGACAAATGCAACATTCTTGGAAGAGTATCATATTTAAAATCATCTACCTCACAGTAAGCTAATATTGCAAGAACTGTCTAAAGATACTACAGAAAGATCAATAAGAGTTGTTGATCAAGCTGGTCTATCAACAACGGGTGTTATCTCGTCACGTCCATCCCAAGAGTTGGGAATGCCTTGTCGTAGTGGGAGGGTTATTCAATAACCTGAACACTACATGGGTTTAACAGAAACTCAAAACATCATACAAGATGATGGTTTAGATGATCCATTAACCTTTAAGACGACAATGGAAGATATTGACAGGGAACTATGGATAAAAGACATGGACGATGAAATGGAGTCTATGTACTTCAACTCAGTCTAGGAACTTGTAGATCAACCATAAGGTGTTACATCTATAGGTTGTAAATGGATCTACAAGAGAAAGCGAGACCAAACTGGCAAGGTACAGACCTATAAAGCCAAACTTGTGACAAAGGGTTGTACCCAAAAAGAATGAGTTAATTATGAAGAAACATTTTCTCATGTTGCCATGATTAAATCAATAAGAATACTCCATGCCATTGATATATATTATGACTATGAGATATGGAAAATGGATGTCAAGACAGTTTTTCTGGTTGGCTATCTTGATGAAAGTATTTTTATGTCTCAATTAGAGGGGTTCATCGAAAAAGGACAGGAACAGAAAGTCTGTAAGCTTAATCGATCCATTTATGGATTGAAACAAGCATCCAGATCCTGGAATATAAGATTTGACACTGTGATCAAATCTTATGGCTTTGAACAGAACGTTGACAAACCTTGTGTATACAAGAAGATAGTCAACAAAACTGTAGCATTCTTAGTTCTATACATTGATGATATCTTGCTCATTGGGAATGAGACAAGTTTTCTTGTTGACGTAAAGAGATGGTTAGCAACACAGTTCCAAATGAAAGATTTAGGTGATGCTCAGTATGTTCTAGGAATACAGATCTTTCGAGATCGAAAGAATAGAACATTGGCACTGTCTCAGACATCTTATATTGACAAGATGTTGTCAAGGTATAATATGCAAAATTTCAAGAAAGGTTTATTACCTTTCAGTCATGGAATTCATTTGTCGAAGGAACAATGTCCTAAGACACCTCAAGAGGTTGAGGAGATGAACAGAATTCCATATGATTTTGCAGTTGGGAGTTTGATGTACACTATGTCATGTACACGTCCCGACATATGTTTTGCAGTTGGAATCGTCAACAAGTTCCAATCCAATTTTGGACATGGTCATTGGACCGCTGTCAAAAATATCCTCAAGTATCTAAGGAGAACGAGGGACTATATGCTTGTGTATGGACCTAAGGATTTGATCCTTACAGAATACACTGATTCTGATTTTCAGACTGACGTAGATTCCAGAAATCTACCTCAGGATTAGTTTTCACTCTTAACGGAGGAGCTATAGTTTGGAGAAGCATCAAGCAAAGTTGTATTGCTGACTCCATCATAGAAGCAAAATTCGTGGCTACATGCGAAGCTGCAAAGGAAGCAGTATGGCGACACAAATTTTTAGTTGATTTAGAAGTCGTTCCAAATATGCACCTGCCTATCACACTGTATTCTGATAATAGTGGTGCAGTTGCTAACTCAAAAGAACCCAGGAGTCACAAGCATAGAAAACACATTGAAAGAAAGTACCATCTCATCTGGGAGATCGTATACAGAAGAGATGTGCTCGTCACAAAGATAGCCTCTAAAGACAACCTTGCTGATCCATTCACCAAGTCCTTCTCAGCTAAAGTTTTCGAGGGCCACCTAGTTGGACTAGGACTCTGAGTAGTGTAATCTAGGACAAGTGAGAGAATGTCTATGGTATTATAGATGCCCTAGTGTTTTGTATTTTTCCCATTATGTATCTCAACATTATATATATTTGTTCGCACTAGAGTTTTAGTCCAAGTGGGAGATTGTTGGGAATGTCCTAGAACTTTCAGTTCATGTTAAACATTCTATTTATCAATAATAATGACTTGTTGATTTTGCATCTTATTATGGAAATTCAATAAATGCATCATTGGCTATAGTCTGAATCTGTAACTGTATATAATGACATAAATAGGAACAAGTTGACAGTATATAGCCTAAATGGTCTAATAAGTATATGGATGAAATTAGGTATCTCATTTTGGTAAGACTATTGGATATGGGCCACTCTGTAGTTGTTACAAGAAGTTGTAAGGTGCTACAAACGATGTGATCCGCAAATTGTTCATGTTGAGACATGAGAGTGGGGGCATCCTATGCAATGAGTGCGCATATAGACTGGACCATGAAAATAGTCACTTTTCTTTATAATGACCGTTTACTGTTAAAAGTGACTATTTCATTTATTATATAACTAGGTTACTCGATCTTAATTCTAAGCTAGCTATGAACTCCTGTTTGTTCGGGATTATCCTTTGATCTGCAAACGGTGAGAGTAGACCAACAGCACTGCTCAATAAGCTTACCATTTTGGGGATAAGATGGGATGAATAGCTGAGGACATAGCCTTGCAAGATGGAATTCACTTCTACCCTATTTAGAGTTAGCAGATAGGTTGTTCTCTTAAGTACTGATTCCAAGTCTTGAACAATCGGGGCCCCTCCTTCTCATGATAGAGAAAAGATTTGATTCATAGAGATTATGAATTAGAATCCTTCACTAGAGGATCAGTAGGAATGTATTCACAAGGGTAAAACGGTATTTTTGACCTAGCTGTGATTACAAACAATCTGTGAAGGATCGACTTACTGATTATGGTTATTAAGTGGACATAATATATCTACAGTGAGGGGAGTTCAACTATGGGCTATAGTGAAGTGTCTCATTAGTTAACGAATGATTATGGTTATCAACTATGGGTTATAGTGGAGTGTCCCATTAGTTAATGAATGGGGGTTAGATCGGACTAATGAGTTTAGCCGATTAATCCTGAATCGTTGAAGCCCATGATCTGTAGGTCCGCGAGGTCCCCCTACTAACTCGTAAATGGATAAGCTTTAGATTAGCTTGAGAAATTAATTTGAAACGTTCAAATTAAATGGAACAAGAGAATATATATTTAAATATGATTTAAATATATGAAGATGATTATCGTGCAAAAATGAATTTAATATTTGATATTAAATTAATTATTTTAAATTAATTTATGAAATTAATTTTAGAAAATCTTTTTTCAATTCTATTAGTCAAAATGATTTTTTGATTTTATGTTTTTAAAAGAAAAGAGAAAATCAGATTTTGCATGCCAAGCACAAAATGGGGAATGCAGATTTTCCATTATCTTCATCTTCTTCCTCACACAAAAGTCATTAACTTCTCTTCATTAATTCTTCAAGCATGAGTTGCAAGCCATGAAATTCACTTTGCATGTTCATCTACAATAAATAAAGAAGTTTGGAGTCATTTGAGGAGAACTAATACAGAAATTTTGAGAGAAAATCTCTGTGAGAAGAAAGTGTTCTTCCATTCGGCTACTATGTGTTCTTCACTGTTCTTCACCATTTCAAGCTATTTTTTAGTCCCACAACTATGTCTAAAGATCCAAGAGGATAGTATGGAAGACTTTGAGGTAGTTCACGGTGATCTCTGGTGAAGACTGCTGCTGTACATTTGGATTCTTGGAGAGTTCATCAAAGGTATGATCTTAAAACCCTCTTTTTAGAAAAGCATGCTTTAGTTTATGCTAAAATTAGTGAATTTGAATGCTTATGGATCTTTGATATTTCTGTTGCATGTTTTAACTCTTTCAACTGGATTGTGCTTAAGACCATTCTCAAGTATCTTAGGAGAACGAGAAACTATATGCTTGTGTATGGTGCTAAGTATTTGATCCTTACAGGATACACTGACTCTGATTTTCAGACTGATAAGGGTTCTAGGAAATTCACATCAAGATCAGTCTTCACTCTTAATGGAGGGGCTATAGTACGTCGTAGCATCAAACAAGACTGTATTGCTGACTTTACAATAGAGATGGAGTATATAGTTGCTTGTGAAGCTACTAAAGAATATGTCTGGCTTAGGAAGTTTCTAACAAACTTGGAACTTGTTCCAAACATGGCAATGCCCATCACCCTTTATTATGATAATAGTGGTGATGTAGTAAAATCCATGGAGCCTTAAAGCCACAAAGAGGAAAGCAGGTCGAGTGCAAGTATCATCTCATTAGGGAGATTATGCAACAGGAAGAATTAATCGTCACAATTGATTCGAAACACAATGTTGTTGATCCATTTACAAAAGCTCTCACGAATAAAGTATTTGAGGGTCACCTGAAGAGCCTGGGTCTACGGGATATGCGTCATTTGTCTAGGGCAAGTGGGAGTATTATGGGGCATAGAATATGCCTTAGTTTATTGTATTGTGTACTTTACTTTATATTGTATTTTGTTTTGTAGACCCCACTCGCTTTAAGGTAAATGGGAGATTGTTGGATTTAGTGTACTAAATTTCGTGAATCTCGTAGTTTGTATTTTGTAAATATAAATTATTTATTTAACAAAATAAGAAGTATTTCATTCGACATTTAGATTACATTAACTCAATCCAATAAACTAAGATTCAAGGTTATTTAATGTAGCTTGAACAATATGTGGTAGACGTACAAGTTGATCATATTCAAGTAATAACCTAAAAATTCTGTAGTATATAGATAAGGTTGGGTGCCTTATCCCAGTAACATTGCGGATATGGCCTACATTGTAAGTAATACAAGAGTTGTAAGAGTTACAAATCATATGATCCATATCGTTCATGTGAAGACATGTGAGTGAGAGTATCTTGTATAAAGAGTTTGTATAAGACTAGCCATGAATGATTGATTTCTCTTTATAACGTCGTTATTTAAAGAGACTAACATTTCAATATGATGACCATAGGTGACTTAACCTTAATCCCGAGTGAGTTATAATCTCCTGCATATGAGGGCAATCCTTTGATCTGTATGGATAAAAATGGTCGGTTTCATTAACTCAATAAGCCTAACATTTTGGGGATTTATCCGAGTAGAGAGCTAGGAACACAACTACCAAGATGAAATGCACTCCTTTCCATCTTTAGGGAAAGTAGATGAATTGCTCTCTTAGTAGCTGATTTTGGGTCTTGAATAATGAGGTATCACCCTCTCATTGGCCTAAGAGGGGTTAGTTTATAGTTGGACTATAAACTATTTGTTTATTACAGGAATCAATAATACTTAAGAAGTTAGATGTAACTACAGAAGTAAAATGCAATTTGACCCAGCTGTAATTATGAGCAATTCGTGAAGCGTCAACTTACTGTTGATTGGTTATATCCATATACACATAAATATATCTACAGTGCGAAGAGTGCAACTATCAATTTTTAGTGGAGTGAGCGGTAGTTAATGAATGTTGATTAATTTAATTAAAGAGTTTAATTGATTAATTTCATATCACTGGAGCTTCTAATTTGTAGGTTCATAAGATCCCCTTGTTAGCTCACTAAAGATAAAAATAAGGAATAATTATTTTTGGAGTAATTTGAATTGTTCAAATTATTTAAACGAAATTAAGGTATTAATTAATATGATTAATATAAATTATGATCTATAGTGATACATTATAATACGTAGTTAATTATAAATATGATTTGTAATGGAAACTATGTAAAATATAAATATTTGAATAAGATTCATATATTATTTATATGAATAAGCTTCAGATAAATACTACAGGTTAATAATTAATGTGAATATGATTCATATTTAAACTATAGTTTATAAGAGTGATGTGCATTTTAATGTGATTAAAAAGCATATAATATGATTGATTAGCTAAGTTAGTTGATTAATCACTTATATTATAAAGTTTTTTATTATAACATAATATAATTTCATACTACATTATATTATAAAATTAATAACTTCCCATTACAGGGGAGCTTTTCTTCACGTGGATGGGAGTTAGCCCCTTCCTCTTCCTATTAGTCTGTATTGAGAATACAGACAAGAGAGTTTTTAACAGAACGTGAAAAAAAAAAAGAACACTCCCTCATTCTCTCATATTCTTTGCATTCACTCCTATGCCAAAAACAAAGTTGGAGCCCACTCATCCGTTATTCTTTTTTTCTGAGAATAACAAAGTGCTCGAGTGATGGTGTCCATAGCTACTTGTTGCAATCATGTTCTGGGAGCATTTCATTGTTTATATGGAGAAGGGTTCGTGATCCGTAGAGAAGAATTACGCGAAGTAGTGAAACATTAAGGGTGAGTTTTCTCTTATTCAAACTCTCAGTAGAAAGCATGCTTAGAATTTAAACTTTGTTTTTAGCGTTTTTCAAATTGAATTTCAATTGCACGGCGATCATTCGTTTCTGCGAGGAATTCAATTCCTTCACCAGTTTCATAATGAACAGAAAAGATGTTGAGAATTTGAGTGGAGCATCCATTGCAATAATAATGGTGTGTAATTGCCCATCAAATTAGCTCGATAGTTTCAAGAATTTAAGAGGGGCATTATGAGCCCGAGTGATAGTTACACTTTATTATTCCATAAAAGCGACCAAAGTCATTGATAGAGTATGTGTGGCTAGACACCGTACCGGTGTTCAATCACTTTTATATTGCAGGCACTCGATTGGATGAATCTCTCTCATAAAACAAATTCACGGTTGGTTCATTTTATGGCATCAACATCAACTACTGCTGAGCTAAGCTCGATTTGATCCATATATAGTAGTTATATACTATGTCATTTAAAATTAATTTCTTATATATTTCGATAGTATATATACATGAATATAGATATAAATATATACATGCATATACATAATATATATAGATATATATACATGCATATATATATATATATATATATATATATATATATCCTATGGTTTTAATATAGGCTTCTCTTTTTAGATAATACGATCACTTAGACACCCGCACCAGATGGAACAATTTATCCTATATGACTCCACCGACGAAAGCCAACTAAGATTTCCACCAATTTGATTTGTTTATTATTTGAACTGCACAATCCATTTTATTATACTATAGTTTTTCCCCCGAAGAATTTTCTAGCTGCCAACTTTATAAAAAGTTTGGCTCCCAAACAGACAAATTGGTTGTGTATAATTTCTTATAAAATTCGAAATTTATATTAAATTTAATACTTGCTTGTTTCTAGTAAGATCAATCGTTCTTTCAAAAAAGAAAAAGAAAAAAGTAAGATCAATTGAATTTCGTGTGGGATTGTGTTAAGAAGCTATGTATAAGAAATCCTTTGCACAAAGAGAATCGTACGTCAAAAAAAGTGATCATCTTTATTTTCCCAATCTTGCAGTAGAAAAATGTTTGAGCTTTTCTTTTTTTTTTATTTTTTTTTAGCACAGTTGGAGTAGGGAGATTTGAACCACGAATTTTGTGATTTCTAGTACACTCGTATACGAATTGAGCTTATATTCAATTTGCCAAAAAACGTTTGACTTAACTATAGTTCAAGTACTACATTAGAGAATTGTAAAACTAATAGTGTAAAACATATATACGAATGATAATTGATTCGATCAAGAATATATCTATCGTCTATGACATCACTAGGCATATATTTATGATGATTGGTCAAATTAAACATAGTTCAACCAGTTAAAATTTATATAATTTATTTATAGATTAAAGGAATATTGTATTGGGTGTCAATTTAAAAATACTATTTGGCAAGCATGTCACTAGTGTTTGTTATATTGCAAATATGATAAGATTTACAAATCTGAATTTCAAAAGTGTCCATATTCCTCTCCTTTTTTTTTTCTCCTACAGTTCCATTCGAAAGCCAGTCTGATATGCCAACCTACAACACCGCCTTTGAGGATGGATCTTGATCGGTACTCACTATCTTGATCTTGTACATTTCAAATTTCTTGTTTCTAGTAGGGAATTTATAGTTGAACTAGCTTGTACTGCTTCTGTCTTCCTTTTCTAGAAGTTCGATACCGATGAAAACATGGCAAGGATAGCTTTCGAGAGAATACCTCATCAAATCTAGAAGATATAGTGTTCGTTGCAAGTACTGCCTTGATTTTTGCAATGTTGCTCACGGTGGTTCGAAGAGGACATCTTCGAGTTCATTTAGGGTTGCAGCACTTTTAGTGTAAATCCCTATGCAAAAAATCGTCTCCGAGAAGGAGATTTGATCTCATTTTGGCTTAATTTGGTCTTCTTCAATTTTCAATCATATATAAATAATATATCAATGTATCAAGTGCATCAAGTAGTGTATCAACTATATATCAACAGTTTATCTAACGTATCAAGTGTGTATCACGTGTATCAAGTATATATCAATAGCGCATCAAGTGTATCACGTGTATCAAGTATATATCAATAGCACATCAAGTGTATATCAGTAATATATTAAGGTTACAAAGGATATCAAGTATATATCAGTAGTGTATCAAGTGTATCATGTGAGTTGAGTTTGTTTTTTTACCATTTTTAGAAAAATAAAAAATCTGGACTATGGACCCAATTTTTAAACTTATTTTGCCAAATCTACGAAAAGTCGTATATTAAATGGTTAGTGATACAGATTCTCAATCCCACTTGTTATGAAACTAAAAAACATGCATTTGCCAAATCTATATGTGAGTTTATTGAGTGATATCTTTGTTTGCTATTTCATTCCTTTCTTAACTTTGAGAGTTGATTTATGCTTTTGTTTTAATAAATAAAATATAATTTTATTTTAAATAATACTATGTAATAGGCAATTTAAAAGTTAAAATTGAGAAGGGTAGATGTTTTTTATTTTGTTTCGGAAATCTGAAGAAAAAAGTCGGAAAATCTTTCATTTCAGAATTTGCTACAACATTTAAAAGAAAAACAAATCTGTAAACCTCTTTAATAATAGATTATATATTTATTCAATAAATTTATAATGCAACTTGTAGCTTAAATGAAGTTTTTGTATAATTTGCTATTCATTTTTAGTTTACTATTTTCAAATTTTAGTCTAAAATTTTTTTAAAAATTCATGTATATTTTGGAAGATTTCACAAAATAGCCCAAAAACCAAAAACTTTTTTACCAATTACCTCTTCCTAAAAACTTTTATACTGCCCACTTTTTATCCATGAGAAATTTCAAAACTACCCCCAATTTTAAAAAGTCTTCAGACCGTTTGGTATCTGCAAGCCTCTATGAATACTTTAAAACGATAGGTTCTTTCATTTCCTTCATTTCCTTCCCAAAGCATTTCTCTTTGAAAAATTTTCTTTCAAATTTGCTCCCGTTTTCTCTCCGAACTTCAGCCGAGCACTCCTCGCAGGTTTCTTGTCGGTCGTCTCTACGCACTTGCCACCGTCGTCGTGATCTAAAAGGTATGGGACTCTTCTCCTTGAAACTCCACATGGGCAAAAGGTCAGTGGTAGAAAAATTTTTAGGAAGAGATCATTGGTAAAAAAGTTTTTGGTTTTTGGGTCATTTTGTGAAATTTTCCTGAATATTTGATAATCATGTGTTTGTATTTATTTAATATATATACATTTGGTACTTGTTCTATAAAAATGTAGAAAATAATAGTGGTATGTTAAAGGGAGAAAATATATAAATTGAATAGAGAAATAAGAGTGTTAAATAAAGTTTTTAGGTCCATTGTGATTTAAGATGATATCAAAGTAGGTGGTCTAGAGAGATCCTTGTGTTCAAACCCTTTCAATTATATCCTATTTAATTAATATTGACTTCCACTCATTAAAAGAAAAAAAAATGTTACCTAAAAAAAATAAAGTTATTGACGGAGAAATTTTCGAGAGAGAGAAAATGTAGTAAGAAAATAAAGGTACAAAGTAAAAGGTATATGAAAAAAAGGTAAAAATAAGTTAGAGAGTGAAAAACTTTGAGACAAATATTAAAATTTAGAGAGTGAGAGCGAGAAATATTTGAAGCGATAGCAAAATTAAAGTAACAGTGAACAAAATTTAGAAAGACATCCGAAATAATTAGGATGAGTTGTAAAAAGATAGATAAAATCTAGGGTGCAACAAAATATTCTTTATTTTAAAAGGAAAAATTAAGAAGAAAGGATAAAAATCATGTGTTAGAGAAAATTTGGTGAGTCAAAATAGGAAAAAGATTTTTAAAATATAAATTTATTTTTAACTACTTTTTTATTAAAAGAAAAAAATGTGTACGATATAAAAACAGTCTAAAAACTAATGACTTAATTGATTATCAAACAACATTATTGTTGAAAAAGCAAAAAATAAAAATAAGTTAAAACTTCATTAACTTAATGACATCTGTTGTTATATGTTTTATAATATTGAGTCTAAATCATTCCATTTTAGTAATAAAGAACAATTTATTAAAATAATGAAGAGAAAAAGTTATTTTAACATTTGTTTTGTTACAGTAAAATTCCTTATAATTTCTATAGTTATAGTAGTCGATTCTCCATTCCTCCAATGTTTTTATTAATCACATCTACTAGTCACCAATTTAGACGATCACCTCTAGTGATTAGCAATCACTCAAATTTGCCAACTTTAGCGAAGACCATTTCCGACGACCAATTTCGACGGTCACCTTCTATGGTGACTAGCTCTGATGACTACCTCTAATACCAATAACTCCATGACCAACTCCAGTGAAGACTGTGTCTAGTTCCCAACTTCAACGACGATCACCTTTGGCGACAACCTATACGACCAACTCTATTGATCACTCGAGCTAACTCCCGTGACGGTCACCTTTTGACCCCCAACTTCCAAGTTTTTTTTTTACCTAATTTTAATAATGGTATGATTTTGAGTATCCTAAACTTTTTTATTTGTTGATTACAAATATATGTTTTAAGTAGTCGGGCTATTCATTTGTGTGGTTGACAAAATATGATTTTCAAGACATTATTACTTGTATAAAGAAAAAATAGAAAAAAAAATCTAAAGCCAAACTAAAATAACCTGCATCTCAATACACATATTATTATAATCCAGACTAAAATAGTCTACACCCCAAACACAAATCTAATAACATTTGCAATTCAAATAGCGACTTTTATAATTTATAGACTATTATAAACTACATATAATAATAACTATCGACTATAATAATCAACTCAACGTCTCAAACAAGTCTTAAATCTAGAGAATGATATGTTTTTCCTCTAGATATTTTATAGACAATTATATAATAGAATAATAAAACTAAAATCAAAAGTTTAATCATATGAGAGACAATGAGAAATTCCCTTCTTGTTTGACTTTACCAAATCCTTGATATCCTCACCTAACCCCTCTAGACAAAATATACAATTCAAATATTTATTAATAAGAATGTATCTCCTTAGTTGCTTCTCTATTAATTACTTAAATAATTTTATTTGCTGTTTTTTTTTTATTTAAAAATCCTTTGGGATTATAATGGGGTTTGAAGATTTGAGTGCCATATAAGACCACCTCTCTTTTCATTGACTTATGTCTACAATTCAAATAATTTGAAATTTTCATTTGGCAATTTTCAACCTCAAACAGAAAGGAAACTTTTTTTTCTTCCAACAAGATAATGATAAGAATACTAAAAAATTACCAAAAAGGTAGTGGGTTTCTGTCTTTTCATTGAATTTTTAAAATTAAATTGTAATTTTAGTTTTAATTTTTCTCCATTTCCCCATCTAGTGGGGTTGACATGGATCTTGACTCTCTTTCATGAAACATTCTTGTGGTCATTATGTATCTATGTGTCCTTGGTCCCATCTCTAATGTCTTATAATCTTGCTATATTTGAAGACCATTTTGTATGT
The DNA here is from genome assembly GCF_027475165.1 of Benincasa hispida. Lineage (NCBI taxonomy): Eukaryota > Viridiplantae > Streptophyta > Magnoliopsida > Cucurbitales > Cucurbitaceae > Benincasa > Benincasa hispida. The sequence continues at coordinate 20,230,825 of NC_143488.1, forward strand.
GAAAATTTAAATTTTAAATAAATAAAATTAAATTAAAAACTTCACATTTGATTATTAATTTTAAGTTAAATTACAAATTTGATTCTTTAAAAAAAAAATTAGCCACTACAGTTTTGAGAAAATTAGAATTGAGTCCATATAAGAATTATATAGAAAAATTTTATATTAAAGCTTAGAAATTATTTTAAGTTAAAATTAGAGTGATTAAATTCTAAGAAAAATAAGGAAAAAGTACTACAAGTCTAGCAAAATTGAAAACAATTTGTTTGTATAGCAAACTCAATTTTCAAAAATTCTAATATTACTAAATTGCCCCACTTTGACACATGCTATCAATGATGAACTCCAATCACAATGATAGAGTTTACTATAACTGGTAGACTCTTATCACTAATATATTTCTATGTGTGGATAGAAATACATTATTACTAGATTCTATCAATGATAGGAGTCTATCACTAATAAACTTTTGTTAGTCATAAACCTCAATCATGCACAATTTACATTAAATATTAATTATATTTTATAAATGTTTAGTTTTCTTGAACAACAAGAAAAAAAATAGAGAACTTCTTAAATAGATAGAAGGATTGTTTGGTAGGCTAAAAATACGATATCTTATTATTGATAACATTCTCTTATTTTTTGTGATGGATCTTATCAATGATAGAGATTTTTATTAGTGGTAGACAAATATCATTGATAGAATCTATCACGGATAGAAATGATATGCGTCTATCACTAATAGAAATAATATATTTCTATATATTAATGATAAATGTCTATTAGTGATAGAAGTATATCACAAATACTTCAAATAAGGGTAAAATTGGAACTAATTAAAAATAAAATAAATTTGTCATTTTGTGTCGTATGTTTAAATTATATATTTACAATTAATTTGATTGATTTTGTCATTACTACAATTCTTCTTTTTAAATTTCTACACAACCTGATTTTTAAGGGGAAACCATAAGAAATTTTTATTGTATAATAATAAATTATTATTTTCATTATATTTATATATAATCTAACGATAGAAGTGGGAGGTGATATTCAACTACATGATGAATTATTTCTTTCTTCTCTCTTTTTCTTCCTTTTTATTTTCAAAATCATCCTTTAAAACGACTTGGACTAAATCATATTTTGACTCAGCACAAAGTTAAAAGATTTTTTTTAGTACAATAATTATAGAATGGTAGGATTTAACCTTCGATCTCTTGAATCGAAGCACATGCAAAATACCACTGTACTAAACTCAATTTAACGAGTTAAAACAATTAATACTATGTGAATTAAGTTGAGTCGAGTATAGTCTTATCCCCAATCCAATTTTAATCACCTTTTTTCTAGTTTCTAAAACCATGAAATTCTATAGTGCAATAATTTTTTTGAAAAACTAAATTGATTAATGAAATTGATTACCATAATTAACAAACTAGTTGAAATTAGTTTAATTGAAATATGTAAGGTCTCGCTTGGTAACACTTTGATTTCGGTTTTTTCGTTTTTAAAAATTAAGTCCCTCTCAATTTCTTATAAGAGTTTGCATCTTTCTTATGTAAAAAAGAGTTGAATTATTCTTAACCATTAAAAAGAAAAACTACTTTTTGTTAGTTTTCAAAACTTGACTTCGTTTTTTAAAACATGTGAGTAAAAAATAGATAAAAAATCAAGAAATTTAGAGGTGGAAGGAGATTCATAGACTTAATTTTCAAAAAAAATAATAATAATAATAAAAAAAAATAGATGGTTATCAAACGACATTAACAAACACTAATTAATTATTTAGTTGGTCATTTTTTTTCCTATTTCAATTGCATTCAAAAGTAGTTTATTGAAAAGCTATCTAATTTGGAGCTGAAAATGAGAATTTCAATTATCAAAACTTTGTACACAAATGAATTAGTATCTAGATGTTGAGGTGTGCCAAATGCCAAACAAACCCTAGTTTGTGGAGAATGAAACAAATGGGATATTTGGTGAGAAGATGGAAAATTAGGTGACTTCATATTTGCATCATTAGGCATGAACAAGAGATATATTAATTTATTTTTTAGGGCATCTTTATTATCATTTATTTCATTTTAAAATGCTTTTAAAGAATATATCTTATACAAAGCAAGAGGAAAATAAAAATAAAGAAAGAAAGAAAGAAAGAAGAGAGAAAAGAGGATATATAGTCTTTAGGAGCGTTTTGAGTTTTATTAATTTAAATGGTTTGATGATGGAAATATGAATAGGAAGAGATGAATGAATCTGATGGACCTACTTCCTTTTTTCTTCATTTGTCATCATTCATTCTCACTCTAATTTCACTCTCTCTCTCCCTTTTTTTTTTCATTCATATAGTTATTACAATTTACACTATGAAACACAGACGCGGATACAGTTACGAGATATGAATATGATAGGATATTGATTCATACGTTTTCTTTTTCTTAAGAAAAATCTAGGATATATATAAATTTAGCATACAGATTAATGACAGTAGTACAATATACAATACAAATACTAAAATACAATACATAAAGCAACATCTAAGATGTTGAAATAAAATAGTCGATAAAATGCAATAAAAAGGTCACTCGTATTAATTAGAGAAGAAGAAGAAGATTAGAGAGAGAACTATGAAGATAAACAAGAAACTTCTTTGTTGAGTTGTTGAAGATATTCAAGTGGATTATATTTTGGTAGACTTTCTGTGAACTTAAATGTGAAGATGAAGATTAGACAATTTTAGGGTTTGGTATTTTATTTATTTTTTTTCATTTTTAGTTTTGGACTCGAGTAGTGAGTTTTTTTAAATAGGTTAGTTTTAGATTAAGAAAAATTAAATGAGTTGCTTATCTTTTTTTTTAAAAAAAAATAAGCGTAAAAATAGATACATCAAATCGAGTGTCAGATACATATTTGAGAAATATGTGTCTAATACGGATTCTTTACCTCACATAAAGTATTTGTGCTTCATAGAATTTACATTATAGAGGGGAAAATAAATTTTCACATAAATTTTGTTTAATTTATAATGTTCTTGTTATTTGTTTGTTTGTTTGTTTTTTTATTTGAAAAAATAGATTTGTATATGATATGAGCTCACACATACATATCCAATTACTCTATTATTTTGAAGTTAATATCGAGAAGTTTTTGGAGAATGGAATATGATAACCTATATCGGGATTAATTTTAGATTTATGGTATTATGAGGAAAGAAAAAAAAAACAATCATTAAAAAATATTGTTGAATTGGACTGGAAACATAAATGCTGAATCGTGTTTAATTCAACCCAACATTGTTGAATTAACTATTATTGTTGAACAATAATTAACATTTTTTTTTTTTTTTTACATTAGCATGTACGGTTTCTCAAGAGAAAAATATTATTTAGTTTTTAGATTTTGGATCTCCTTCTATTTAGTCTCTAAATTTCAAAATATTACAATTTTATTCTTGACATTTGAATTATGTTTCAAATTAGTCCCTATATTTTAAAATTTACACTTTTAATTAGGGGTGTTAAAAAAATCCGATGACTAGAAAAATCAAATCAACTCAATCCAATCCGTACGGTTTGGATTGGATTATTAATTCATTTAGTTTGGGTTGAGTTCAAATAATTGAAAACTTTATGGGTTGGGCTGGTTCATGGGTTCATAGAAAATAACCCGAACCAACCCGAACTAACCCAAATTTTTTATTAATATTAAAAAGTATGCTTTTTTACTTCCAATACTAGGGGTATTTGTGGGTTGGGTCGGGTCGGGTCTAAAAAGTTCTCCAATCCAACTCAATTATTCAGTTTGTTAATTTCTTCAACCCAAATAACCCTTATTTAAAAAATGAATCCAACCAAACCCAACCATAAAATATTTTGGTTTGTTTTGATTCGGATTAATCGAGTTATTTATTTAAATTTATGTTCTAAAAAGAAGTAAGATGTTAATACGAAAAATTTTGATTTAATTATTTTCATATACTGAATTAAGATTTAAACATAATTTCAATTTATATAATGAATTTTTCTTTCCAAAGTGCTAAAAAACTACTTTTAGGATTTATTGGAGAATAAATTATCTAAAAAATAAAACTTAAATAAATATATGTATATTTAATTGTATCATAAGTTATATATATATATATCAAAGTTAACAAAAAGTTCGAATTGGTTCTGATTGGTTTGGGTTATTTTAGGTGAACCCATGAACCAATCCAACTCACAAAATTTTCATTTTTTTGAATCAAATTAAACTCAAATGAGTTGATAACCAAACACAAACCACATGGGTTGGGTTGGGTTGATCCGTTTTTTCGGGTCATTGGATTTTTTGAATACCCCTATCTAATACAATTATATATACATATATTTATTTTAATTTTACTTAATTTCATGACTTTTTAAAGATTATTTATTATCCACTAATTGTTTAAAATAACTTTTTAACACTCTGGAATTAAATTTTTCATAATATAATTAAATTGATTTGCTAATCTTATTTCAATAAGTGAAAATAATTAAACAAAATTCTTTTACATATTAACATGTTACTTCTTTTTAAAACAAAAATTTAAACAATGAACCGATTAACCCGAACCAACACAACCCAAATATTTTATGATTAGGTTTGGTTGAGTTTATTATTTAATAAGAATTGTTTGGGTTGAAGAAATTTACAACCCGAACTATTGAGTTGAGACTAAAAGATGCTTCAACTCAATCCAACCCAACCCACGTACACCCGTACTTTTAACCTTAGTTTATCACTAAATATTTAATTTTTGTTTTTAGTGTTTAAGTATGTTAATAAATTAAAAATAATTATGATAATTATAAACTATTTTTTGTCACTTTTAAAATTAAATTTTAAATTTCACTTCATAACTATCTAAAATTAATTAAGAGACGTTGATAGTAATGATTGAAAGTGAGTAGTTAATGAAAAATTGATATTAAAAATGTAAAATCTTGAAACTCATGGATCAAATTGAAACATAACTTAAATTTCAAGAGGAAAATTAAAGTGTTTTAAAATTTAGGGACTAAATTGAAACAAAACTCAAAATTTAAAGATTAAATGTATAACCTTTTGAAGATAGGAACCAAATAGAAACTAAGTCCCAATCTAGGAAGTAAAAAGATATTTCTCTCTCTCTTTTTTTTTTTTAAATGAAAGGAAAAATGTAGAAATGATGTAATGTTCCTTGTTTCCGATTTATAGTATTTATTTGAGAAAATAGATTATTTGCAACAATTTCTCTTTTTGTTTCTATTTTTTAGGAAATGTAAGAAATAGTTTTAACGTTCTCATTTATTATATTTATTTTCTTTAAAAAAAACTCATTTTTGGTAATTATTTATTCCTGTCTTAAAAGAAATATATTATTTGTCTTTAATAATCATTTCTTTTGCCCTCTTCACTCAAATTTTAGATTAAAACTTAATTTTACATGGAAAATATAAAAATAAAAATTTTAAAACTATTGTTATATTATGTCCATTTTAAGAAACAACAGCTAAAATTTGACAAATATTTCATCTCTTGGAATTGGATCTAACAATTAATTTAAGTATATCGAGT